>NC_091435.1:175564544-175864544 GCF_964237555.1 Oryctolagus cuniculus | reverse complement strand
GGCTTTGCTGGTCGGGGGCGGCAAATCTGGAAGCAGACCTCTGACCTCTGGTGTCTCGGTACAGTGCAGGCAGTGCAGGCTGCTCCTGAGGGGAGTGTGGCAAGGTGGTGGCAAGAAGAGTGCCCTGCTAACAGACGTGTGCTCTGAGCTCCTACCCGGCCCTGCCTCCCACAGACTCTGGGGTCCCGAGGGAGCCAGGCCACTGCTCTAGCATCATGTGCTTTCTGCAAAGTGCAGGGTGGGATCAGACTTGGGAGCTGTGGCTGGATGACCAAGGGCATCTGAGCGAAGGTCTGGCCCCAGCAAGGGCTAGGGCTCGGGACCACTGAGGTCTCTGTCCTGCTGACCTTGCCTCCCGGGATGAGCTCAGTGAGGGGTCAGAGCTTGTTGCTGTGGCTGAGGCGGACGGGGGAGGACCGGCATGGGGGAGGACATGGCACTTACAGCAGGAAGATATGGGCACGCTGATGGCCAGGATCACCCAGGCGATGTCCATCTTGCTCAGGCAGATGGTGGCTCTGTGCTGGGGCTTGTCCCCTTCGGCCACATGTGAGATGTTCCCTGCGGTTCCAGGTTTCCAGGTCCCGGCGGGGACCAGGTGGTTGAGGAAGTTCCCTGTGGCTGTGGACACCACCGTGGAGAAAGGGCTGGATCCCCTGTTGGCCGCGGAGGGGGTGGCTGCAGCTTCCTCCTCAACTTGAGAAACAGTGCTTGCTGGGACCCCAGGGGGACGAGCTGGTGCCTGTGGGGTTGTGGACGCTCCCTGAGGAACCCCCTGGGAAGGGGCTGAGACACTGGCATGAAAGGCAGCCTGGGTGGGTCCTGTGGTGGCTGTGAAGAGCCCAGAGCTGGCAGACAGGGGTCTGTTGGTGCCAGGGGTGACAGTAAGCCAAGAGTCACTGCGGCTGAGGCTGTCCTGCATGTCACCACGGGGTTGATGAGAAGGCACTGGGGCAGGCTGTGGGTGGGCTGGGGCACCTGAGGCTGCTGTGGTGTCCGGCTCCACTCCTTGGCCAGTGAAGGGGGACCCAGGCCCCTGGTCTGCCCTGCTGAGGTCTGGCTTGTCCTCTGCAGGCATCAGGGGGTGGGTGGCTGGGGGCCACAAGGTACTGTTGGGTGCTGTGGTTGCAGCCACTGTCTGGGACTGCGGAGAAGAGGAATAGCCCCAGAGCGGGGTCCCTGGGGTGAGGGAAGAGGCGTCTGGTTCCACAGATCCCGTGAAGTTGCCTTTGTAGATCTGAAAGATCTTCCCCAGGGGCCGCTTCTGTCCCAGGTGTGTGGAGCTCTGGTTTCGTCCCCGCTGCCCTTCCTTCCTCCCAGAGTGGCTGCCAGATGCAGGAGGCACAGGGCGTGATGAGCTACCAGCCCCCCTGCGGGAAGAGCCGGGGGGCCTAGGGGGCCTACGGGTGGTAGCCCGGGGGGCCACTGTGCTGGGGTAGCTGGTGGCTCCTCCTGCTGGCTTTGTTGGCAGGATGGTAGGGTCAGCATTCCCCGGGGGGCGGCCCTCTGAGAGGGAGGAGGTGGTGGTTGTCATGGCAGCTGGAGGGGGTCCCGTGGGCAGGGCGCCTTCCGAATGGAGGGTGGTCGCTGTTGTCACAATGGCCGACGCGGTGCTTGCTGAAGGGTGCTGGTCTGGATGGGGCGTCGTTGTTGCCATGGGAGATGCAGCCTGAGAGGAGGGGTCGCTGGGCTGGGGTTTCAAGGTCACCATGGAGGGGTGTCTAGCAGAGCTATGCAGTGTTGTCACCACGGTGCCTGATGGGAGGGCTTGCAGAGATTCCCTGGGAGACGGTTCCTGGACAGCGGACACCAGTGCTTCAGTCAGTGCCAAGATCAGGAGGACGCCTTGAGAGGAGACAGAGAGAAGAGGTCAAGCACTGGGAGCAGCTTGTCGGTGAAGCCTTCCTTACCTGTGGCCCAGGAAGCCTTGGGCGCTCAGGGGAGACGCCGGGAGCCTTCCTATGGCCAGGCCGCTGCTCGCACTCCGCTGGGATGGGTGAGACCTCTTCGGTTGTCATCACTTAGCACCTGCTGGGAAGGAGACCTGCACCTCGGCCAGTCCCATCCTGCCCCAGTGCCCTGAATGGCATCAGCCCTTTACCCCGGGCGGCTTCCCAGACGGCTGGGGCTGGCGTCGGGGAGCAAGTTGTGGCCTTCACACCTACGTCCTCCTCTGCAGCAAGGCAGCATCCAAGGCCAGCCAGGCGCAGGGGAGCTGGCAGCTCTGTGTGAGCCACACAGGGCAGGATGAGGACGAGCTGGGAGGGCAGAACACTGTGCGCTTTTCCAAATCTTCCATTTAAAGGACTAGACCACAAGTGGACAGACCTCTCTTCGTTCAGGCCCACTCAGCAAACAATCCCCTCCACCCCGGAGGATTTTGCACTCATCCACCAACAACCCCAAAACAAGGCAACCCTAAAATAAGATACCTCAGTGGCCCAGGACAGTGACAGGCAGAAGGGGGCACAGAGCAGGGTGACCACACTGGGTGCCCACAAAGCATTCAGTGCAGAGTCTGGAATAAAGATGGGCTCTTTAAGTGCCTGCTGATCTTATGTTTTTATGCTGTCATTAACCGCTTTCCTTCTGGCACTCACGTGGCTGCACTCTTGAATCATTTCCATCGGTGATTTTTTGAGTCTTTTAAGCAGGAGGAGTCCTTTTAAATGTTAAAAACAAAAGCCATGCATTTCTGCATGATACTCAATTGTGTAGACTTTTAATGAGAAAATGATTAAAGACAAAAACCTATACACTTAAAAACATTTCTAAACCTGTGGTTTCCATTAATCACAGCAGAGTATGCCAGTATTTAAAAATAATGCCTCAGATAACACGAGGAGAAGGATCTATCCAGGATTACAGATTACAAAACTGGCTGTCACAACACATGGGTTAGGAACTACTGCTCTCTACTGCTGCAGAGTGGCCGGGCAGCCCTCCAGGCCTTGACCTGGACATGTTAACTGCTCATTGTTCACAGTAACCTCCTCCTGATCACTCAGGCCTCTCCTGCAGCCCTGCTCACCATGCAGACTATGGCCAGAGATCCGTCTCCACTAACTCCTTCAGAGCCTGCCTTCCCCGCAGACTCCAAGAGGACACACAGCTGACGCAGGGCTCTGAGCTGTGATTCCCAGGTGAGGCAGGAAGGGTCCTGGCAAACTAGGGAGCAGGTAGGGGGAGGAAATTCCCAGCATGCCTTTGACCCAAAGCCTAGGATGGTGCTTCAGCAGGCGGTGCAGCCCTGGAGTACCTGCGCACAGTAAGGTTTTTGTTACTATTAGTTGCATTTCCTGTGGCACTCTGGTGGCTGAACTCTCTGGGGGAAAATCTCTATTGGTGATACCAAGTCTCTCTGAGTAGAAGGAGCCCTTATGAATGCTGAAAACAGAAAGCACAGAGTACCTAAGGTAATCTAGAAATGAAATTGACACTCTAAGATGTGATGATTTTATGAGCAGAGAGCTGGATCAGAAATGGAGCAGTCACAGCCGGCGCCGCGGCTCACTTGGTTAATCCTCTGCCTGTGGCACTGGCACCGCGGGTTCTAGTCCCGGTTGGGGCGCCGGATTCTGTCCCGGTTGCTCCTCTTCCTGTCCAGCTCTCTGCTGTGGCCTGGGAAGGCAGTGGAGGATGGCCCAAGTGCTTGGGTCCCTGCACCTGCATGGGAGACCAGGAGGAAGCACCTGGCTCCTGGCTTCCGATTGGCACAGTGCGCTGGCCATAGCGGCCATTTGGGGAGTGAACCAACGGAAAGGAAGACCTTCCTCTCTGTTTCTCTCTCTCTCTCACTGTCTAACTCTGCCTGTCAAGCAGTCAGGACTTTGAACCAGGGCTCATGTGGGATGCCTGTAGGAGGCAGTGACTTCACCCACTGCGCCACAACACTAACCTAGGACATTCTTTTTGTTATTTGTGTTTAATATGTTTAAATGCTTTTTGAAATGTTTTACATTTCATCATCCACTTCAAAATGATAAACCCCTTGAGAGAAAAAGCCATGTCTGTTTGCTTTATCTCTTGTATCTTAACATAGGATATATTTTTTTTTTAAAAAAGAAAACTTGCTATTATAATCAATATAACTATGGCTATTAATAAAAACTCTCTACATTTCTTTAGTAAAAAAAAAAAGATGTGATGATTTTAAACAGCCCTGTCTCGACTGTTGAGGGACAATTTTTTTCATACTATTTTTTGAATCCTTTACTTAGTGTAGGGTTAATCTTCTGTGTATAAAGTTAATTGAAAATAGATCTTTGAAAAAAATAAGAAGGGAATAGGAGAGGGAGGAGGAAGAAGGGTGGAAGTGTGGGCGGGTAGGGTGGTGTGGGAAGAATCACTATGTTCCTAAATTTGTATATATGAAATGCATGAAGTTTGTATACCTTAAATAACAGGTGTCTAGGTTAAAAAAAGAGCTTATAAACAGAAAACATGGATTTTGCATGACAGTCATTTACTGAGAAAATGCGTAAGGACACAAACCTATAGATTTAGAAGTATTTCTATGTATGTGTCCCTCTCACCTCACCCTTCTATGTTAGTGGGTGGTAAAGGCAGAGGGGCTTCGGAATGAGCAGAGGCTGTGCAGCCCCCAAATCTAGGACCGATGATTTGCCCCAAACAGCATATTTTCTCAACTGTCACCAATGATCTAGACCATACACCAACAGTGCACTGTGCATGCTAGAGCCAGGCTCACTTTCACCTCACAAAGACTGGATGGGATAGGAAACTGAGGCTCAGGGAGATGACGTAAGATGTGCAAAGCCACAAAGTGCAAAAGTATGTGAATAAGGCCGGCGCCGCGGCTCACTAGGCTAATCCTCCGCCTAGCGGCGCCGGCACACCGGGTTCTAGTCCCGGTCGGGGCGCCGGATTCTGTCCCGGTTGCCCCTCTTCCAGGCCAGCCCTCTGCTGTGGCCAGGGAGTGCAGTGGAGGATGGCCCAGGTGCTTGGGCCCTGCACCCCATGGGAGACCAGGAAAAGCACCTGGCTCCTGGCTCCTGCCATCGGATCAGCGCGGTGCGCCGGCCGTGGCGGCCATTGGAGGGTGAACCAACGGCAAAGGAAGACCTTTCTCTCTGTCTCTCTCTCACTGTCCACTCTGCCTGTCAAAAAAAAAAAAAAAAAAAAAAAAAAAAAAAAAAAAGTATGTATGTGAATACAGGGCTGTGTCTAAAATGCACACACTTCCCGCCAAACACCACCAACGATACGGATGGACGAGGGGACGGTGCTCTGCACCCACAGAGGAAAGCAAGTGCGCTGTGCTCTGCTGGTGCAGGGTTACGTCCCACCACCCTGCGACAACCTATTCCTAGCGCTGGAGCCGGTCTCTGAGGGTTTGAGGGACACGCCCTCCCAAGTCTCAGTTGGGCCCACAAGTTCTTGGTTCAATAAGAGGGTTGTTAACACTGAATTGTGTCCTCCCTCCTCCCCCAAATTCCTATGTTAACCCCCTAACCTCTAATACCTCAGCATGGAACTGCACTGGGAGACAGGGCCTTTCTTAAACAGGGTAATTAGGGTAACGGGCTGCCAGGGTGGGCCCTAGTCCAGTCTGACTGGGAGCCCCTCTAGGAAGAGCAGATTAGGCAGACACACCAGGGGCCTGTGTGCAGAGACAGTGCCTAGTTCCGACAGCCCTGGAAGATTACCATGAGGGTGTTCCACTGGAGATCCCTTGAAAAGGAGACTGAGACTCACAAGTGATGTGAGGGTTGGCCATGGGCTGGATCCGGGAAAACCGATGTGAAGACAGGTTACGAACTCACTGGGGAGCTCACCGAGCACTCAGGAGTGGGCAGGCTAAGGGACAATATGGTTCACAAGAATGTCACCCCACTACGTGGGAGATCCACTCACAGTCTCTCTCTCTCTAGCCACCTGCAAAACCGATTGCAAAACTAGATAAAAGTCTCTACTGAGGTTGGTCTCCATCTCCTTTTTCCATCTCTCATTTCTGGGGGTACAAAAGGCCAGAACCCTGAGTTATTCCAAAGCTAACACAGGCTGTATCAAGGAGCCAGCTGTGAGGAGCACTTACCCAGAGGCTTCTGTCCCCACTGGGCAAGGCTGCTCCCTGATGCTTGGAATTCTCTTGTACTTCTCTGTACGGCTGAGTCAGAGAAGCTCTGGCCCAGGGAGCCGTCAGGTTGCACTGAGTCCAGCTGTTGGCTATGCCACAGCTAGAGGACTACTGGGGTGGAGTACCAGATGTATCCATACATACAGACCAGGGTCTGAGGAAAGCAGTGTCAAGGTTAGCACACCTTAGCACACAGGTTAGAGATATCTGCCTTGGGATAGGGGCCGCCCTGGCCCCCCAGTTAGTGCGGGAACCCCAGAGGTGGAGGGTAAGATGTGCAAAGCCACAAAGTGCAAAGTATGTGGATCCAGGGCTGTGTCTAGAATGCACACACTTCCCGCCAACCACACCAACGATGCGGATGGACACAGGGCTAAAACCCGCCCAACCAGGAAGCCTGTGGTAGAGCCCTTGCTTAGGACTGACAGTTCAAGTAAGTTGGTCTCTGTTGCTGCTGTTTTGTTGTCCTTGCTAGCACCCCCTGAAGTTATTTTCTTCTCAAGAACTGTAAGATTACCCCCTCATTCTCTTTACTTTGGAATAACCCTCTGTCTGGTCTACTGAATGGGTGCCACCATCCTGGGTGCCAGGGCTTTCCCCTGGAGCTGACACTTAGATGTCCCAGAGAAGCCCCAGCATTCACCTAACCCCATCCCTTCCTTTCAAACAAGGGGCAACAGCAGTGAAGTGACCTGTGCGAGAATGCACAGCCTGCGCCGCAGTCATTATTCCAAAGCAATTTTTCCTCTGTAACTTAAAAATCACAATGCAGCACGGCCCAAATACCTCCTTAACCTCCAGCATCACCTTCCACATGGCAATCAGACAAGTTTACCGCTCCTCTTTGGCACAAAAGGTTAACAACTGAGTGTGATGCATGCTGTCACAACAAAAGTGCAAGGCCTTCAACCCAGGCCTCCCCTAACACATGCAGATTTTCATTCAAGGCCCTTTGTGCTGGCCTATACAGTCCCCTCCCCACAATCTGGGGCTATGGCTTCTATGCATATATTTGCACAGATTTGCATAATGGACCCTAGAAGCTCTAATTCCAACTATGTAAGAGAAACTAAGACTAAAATCTAGCTTAATGCACTTGAAACAGGAAACCAATCTTTAAAACATGTTGGGATAAGGATGGAGGGGGTGCCACAGATTGATGGGTGCTCACTGTCTCAGGAGAGCTTCCCCTTACAGGGAATTCCAATGCACACATGATCCCAGGACCCCGGGAAGGAAAAGCCCCCTCCCTCTGTGCATTTGGTTGGCTGCCAACAGTCCATATTGGGCATAACGTTTGCATCTGGCAAAGCAAGGTAGGGAATTGGTGAGGAACCAAATGCTAATACTCTATACGCCTTGTGCTTCCTGCACACCACATGCCACTTTTAGGGCTAAGCCTGAACTGGCACTCACTATGTGAGCTGGCGAGGCAGACACTGTTATTAACTCCCTGTTGCACGTGAGAAAAAGAAGCCTGCGAGTCAAAGCACCCGGCCCACAGTCACGCAGCTGGGAATGGCAAACTGGAACCTGAACTCTGGCAATCTGGCTCCTGGGTCCAGTCACCCACTTGCACTTACCCTTTGCTCTGGCTACCTTCCCCAGGAAACCGCACATTTAAAAACAGTGACCCACAATCTTTTCAGAACCGATTTTCTATGTTGGTCTCTTCATTACTCTCTTACCTGTTTTCTTCCATCTGTATTCTAGGGCTGTGACACATGTGTTAAAATAACAATTTTAGGATTTTAGGGGACAGCACTGTCGTGTAATAGGTTAGGCTTCCACCTGTGGCGCTGGCATCCCATATGGTTGGGGTTTGGATACCAGATGCTCCACTTCCGATCCAGCTCTCTGCTGATGGCCTGGGAAAGCAGTAGAAAGATGGCCCAAGTGCCTGGGCTCCTGCATCCACGTGGGAGACCAAAAAGAAGTTCCTGGCTCTTGGCTTCAGACCGGCCCAGCTGTGGCCGATGCAGCCATACAGAGAGTGAACCAGCAGACAGAAGACCTCTCTCTCTATCTCTCCCTCCCTCCCTCTTTCTGTAACAATGCCTTTCAAGTAAATAAATAAATCTTAAAAAAAAAAAAAAAACAATTTTATCAATCTAATTTACTTTACATGTGGAAGAGAATACAATAAAAGGACTGCAAACTCCTGCTTTAATTTTCTTCTCTTCCCCAATCCTAGCATTTCATGCATACCATTTGGAAGAAGAAAAATTATACAAAGTAAATTTTCTCCTAAGATTGCATATATATATATATATATATATACACACACACAAACACACACATACACACGTTACACAGATAATTCATACAAATAGAGTTCTATCTCATTTCCTTATAAGTTAAATATCTTATTAAAAGTAGATCTTTTTTCTCTTTTAAAATAGGTTTCTATGGCAAGAAATTTTGTTCATTGCCTTTTTAAACCCTCGAAAAAGAGAATTCTAGCAGCCTGAGAGGTTTTCTGAGTCACTCACTGACACCAAGCGAGACAGCAGCTTGGAAATGTCCAGTGTTTGGCGTGGTGATTTTAAATTGGTTCAGCAAGTTCTGTGACGTTCTTCCACCAGCAGGTGGAGTCCATTCCCTGTCTCCTTGAGCTGAGCTGAGCCTTTATGACGGTATTGATGACTGAAACAAGGCAGAAGGGATACCACACATCTTCTAAGGCAGAAAAGAACACACAGCTTCCAACCCTATACAATTACCTTAGTTACCTTAGGTGCCACATGAGCAGACTGCATGGCATGGGACAAGGACACCCAAGGGTCACAGCTATCCCAGCCTCGGCCAGGGCAGACGTGAGGGATGAAGCACAAGATGACCTAGGCCTGGGCACCTGGATGACAATCGCCCAAGAGACCTCGAGTGACAGCTGCCTAGCTAAGCCCAGTCCATCCTAGATGGACCAACTGTTCTGGGTGATTTTTTTCTTTTTCTGCATCAACAGATACCAAGACTACATTGGTACAATGGTTTGAAATAGCCCCCAAAGTTTCTGAGCTAATAACTTGGGCCCCAGCGTGGTGGAGGTGGGAGGTAGGGCCTGATGAAACCACGCCCCTAAGTGCCTTGAATGCAGACGTTGGATGCCATCGGTCTCCCAGCCTCTCTCCCTTAGCTTCAAGCTTCCTTATCTTGCTTTTAGGATTGCAAACCAACCTCTTACTACAATTAGCTCTCTGAATCCATGAAGTGGTACCACCAGTCCCACAGATGCCTAATTCCCTTGATGCTTGGTCTTGTCCTGAGGGCTTTCTGCTTTCTTTCCTAGGAACCCAAGTACTTTTCTTTTTTTAAAGATTTATATATTTACTTCAAAGAGTTACAAAGAGAGAGAAGAGAGAAGAGAGAAGAGAGAAGAGAGAGAGAGAGAGAGAGAGAGGTCTTCCATCTGATGGTTCACTCCCTAATTGCCCACAATGGCTGGAGCTGCACTGATCTGATGCCAGGAGCCAGGAGCTTCTTCTGGGTCTCCCATGTGGGTGCAGGGGTCCAAGGACTTGGGCCATCTTCTACTGCTTTCCCAGGTCATAGCAGAGAGCTGGATCAGAAGTGGAGCAGCCAGGTCTTTAACCGGCACCCATATGGGATGCCAGTGCTTCAGGCCAGGGTGTTAACCCGCAGCGCCACAACGCCGGCCCTGGAACCCCAGTCCTTTAGCAAAAAGTAACTACCACCTTCATGTATCCTCCAGACTGAGGGAGTCCACTTTGCCATCATCAAAATTCCCTAGAGTACATAATATTGCTTACCTGTCAAAAACAGGGCCGTGAGCACTGCAGACCAACCAGGAACTTGGACATCAGCTGAACACATACCTCTTGGTCCCAGTTTCACTCTGAAAGAAGCTTTATCCCTAACCCCTCAGGGAGCCCATGGAACTGATAGCTGCCCAGCTCCACCACCACTTGATGTCAGTGATTGGCTTGCTGTGCATCCAGTGTACAGACCCAGTTTGGGGCTCTATAGCAACTTCTCCAACCAGTCTTGAAAGTTCTATATCACTAATAGTGGGTGTCTGTGTCCAGGGCACTGCCCTCACGAACAGAAAGAAGAGGCAGAGAAAAGAGAAGAGAAAAGAGAGAAGACAGAAGAGAGAGAGAAGTCTTCCATCCGATGGTTCATTCCCCAATTGGCCACAATGGCCGGAGCTGCGCCAATCCGAAGCCAGGAGCCAGGAGCTTCTTCCGGGTCTTATCATTGGAGAGGTTTCATTATCTCAGGAGTGGAGTTCCTAAAAGGATGAGCTTGGCCCCCTTTTACCTGTACACCTCTCTCTCTCTCCCCTTGCTTTACTCCCTTGTGCTATGGGATGACACAGCACAAAGTCCCTCACCAGATGTCAGCCTCTTGATCTTGAACTTCCCAGCCTCTAGAACTGAGGAAAATCAATCACCTGGACTATGGGATTCTGTTACAGTGCACAACAGACTAAGACAACTGGGAATTCAGCTCTGCGCCTTATTTCAACAACAAAAGGAAACAGTATCTACAGCACACCCAAATCTAGCTAATATGCAGTCTGTTTTCTACATGGGCAGTAACATACAATTTTGCCCGGAAATGGGTTTTTCTAATTTTAAGGCTATCATCTTGGTATCTAACTCTTTCACTTCACAGATGAGAGGCCAAGGACCAGGAAAGCGAAATGACTTACTTGGCCACACACACAGTACCTAACGTAAGGGCTGGGGAGGGATTCAGGCCAACTCACTGCCTGGCCAATCCCACTAATATTCCAAACTCAGTGTTTTTATACTCATTATGGTTTCAGTATGTTAGTATAGTCTTTCCTTTGAACTTCAATAATTCCATTTATTTAAAGATCAAATATAAACTCATAATTCACTGGAGCATGGTCTCCCTTACTCAGACATAAATATGCATCACTGCGTGTGACCTTGGCTTTTTTATGAAACCAAGGAGTTTCGATGCAAATTTTTGCTGTTTCCTTCTCCACAGTTAGCCACATTCCAAATGTTCCCTGTCTTGTTGGAGCTACGCCTTTGATCACACGGCTGAAAGACAAAAGGCTCCACTCAGTACTTAGAGTTAACCTAATGGGCTAACCTGACAGGTTCCAGAACAGGATGGTGGTTCAACAGCTGGACTGACAGCATCCATGACTCCACTGGGAATTGTTTCCTGGAAGATAACCTCGGAACCCAAGGAAGAAAACCATGGGAGACAGGGCCTCTGTGCCCAACACGCCCATGGCCTCTGACCAACACAAATGAGCACATACTGCAGCTCTGGGAGGCTGACTGCTCAAAACTTCATAACTCAAACATTACACACACATGTGCACATACAGGAGACAAGCAGGCATCCCCAAAAAGCTCATAGAAAATGTGCATTATCGTGGCTGACGCTGTGGCGCAGGGAGTTAAAGCCCCAGCCTGCAGTGCTGGCATCCCATATGGGCGCAGGTTCGAGTCCTAGCTACTCCTCTTCCGGTCCAGCTCTCTGCTATTGCTCGGAAAGCAGTAGAAGATGGCCCAACTCTTTGGACACCTGCACCCGTGTGGGAGACCTGGAGTAAGCTCCTGGCTCCTGGCTTCAGATTAGCTCAGCTTTGGCCGTTGCAGTCTTTTGGGAAGTGAACCAGTGGAATGGAAGACCTCTCTCTCTCTCTGGCTCTACTTCTCTCTGTAACTCCTCTGTCTTTCAAAATAAATAAAATAATTCTTAAAAAATGTGCATTATCTTTTAATTCCTTTTCCATTATCTTTTTGAAGTAGAAGGATCCTCAAACACGGACATGCATGCATTCTCTAACACACACACACACTCTTTACTGGGAGCAAGGAACAGGTAAGAATGACTAATTTGTACCACAAGTCCATCTTCATGCTAACAGAGGGTTAAGTCATTTTTCTAAGGTTAAAGGGGTCAGATGCTACCAGGATTTAAACGCAAGTTTCTCTGATCCTGGCTGCCAAAAAGATCTTGAAGCCTGGGAAACTTCTAATGTTCTATGTGAGCAGAGGAATGCTTGATGAAGAATAACAGACTAATTGTGATGAACACAGTCAAGAAATCTCTCCCCAAATACAGCCACCCTGGGAGCAACCGTTCTGCCCTTCATCTGGCTTTAGCTTTTCTGTCATTTGATTCAACCTGGGAACTATTTTTGGAAGTCTTCCATAGACTTGAAGGAATCCCTTCTTGGTGCCTGTAACCTTTGCATGTGTGTCTATTCCAGCTTGTGTATCTCTGCATGGACATGGCCAGAGACTTGTCTGAAGCTGTCAGGGCAGGACTGTGTCGGGTTCAATTCATGTCTCCCATATCTGCTCCAGTCCCTCTGTTCCAACAAATATTCACTGAACAACAGGAAACCCTTCTAAACCACACTCTAGCCAGCTATGGCAACTCACCTTTCCCAGAAATGACCAACACAGAACATCTTAACACACAGTCTCCCTACATGTGACTCTGGCACTCCTACCAAGAGGAGGACAATTTGTGACAATGGCCAGATGTTAACTGACACGTGAGGCAGGTCATAAAAGGCGGGACAGTCTCTTACTTTTGCTCATGGCAGCCAGGTGCCATGACATACGGAAATCTGAGGAGCCCAGGGAAGGTCCATGTGGGAAAGAACTGGGCCCCTAGCCTTAGTGGACTTCTAGGCTATAGCTGGCATCAACCTGCTAGCCCCGGGCATGCCATCTTGAAAGCAGGTCTTTCAGCCTTGGTCATGCTACCCCAGCCGAGTCTGAGGACAGCACAGACAAATGTCCCCTGCCTTACTGCAGATTCGTTATCATATTAACTCACCAAGCCTGGGGCTGGTTTGCGAGACAGCAAGAGTAACAGGAACACCTCCCACGTGGAAGTGAATGCAAAGCTCTTTACGTAACCACCCGATCTAAACCTCAGGGAAGGGTTAGTGCAGGAATTCAGCAGGCTGACTCTGACGTGGGTTTCCTTAGTGTCCTTTCTTGCCCAGATGCTGGGGAAAGGATACATCTCAACCCTGGGTCTTTCTGCAGAGCTGGGGTCTCTCTGATCTACAGCCACAACTTCCCTAGAACGAAGAAGGCCCAGGTGCACATTAAGAATCGCATGAAGGCTCCTGGCACTCTGTGACTGGGGACTGAGAGGACAAAGCTGGTGGCTGGTGTGTGGTGGCTGCAGGGTGCGGACATGGCCATTTCTGGAAAGGAGCTGCTATCACAGAAGGGAACAAAGGCGGTTGTGACAGGAGCACAAATTCACACACCATAGATGTTCCCTTAAAGACATTCCCGAAACAAACAGGAGAGTCAGAATTAGATGGATGAAAAGGTCAACCCAGTCTCTAATAAAATAACAAGCTCATTAATATTCAGGGAACATCTCACTGACATCATAGAAAAGAACACAAATGCACCAGTTTAGACTACCTTGACTCCCTCAAACCCAAAGTAGGAGGCTCACAAAAAACGTTTCAGAGGCTGGGGAAAGGGTGGCGACAGGGAAAGGGGAGCCTCTGGTCAGTGGGTACACGGTTTCGTAGGAGGAAGGTTCCGGTGACCTTCTGCGGTTACCAGAATTCCTAATAACGTACTGTGTATTTCATAGCTAAAATACTTCAAATGTTCTCACCACAAAGGAATGACAATAGTATGTTAATTACCTGATTTGATCATCCTACAATGTATGTATGCACTGAAACATCACATCGTACCCCAAAAGTAAGTACAATTATTGTCAATCAAAAATAAAATAAAACCTTAAACATGCCCCATGCTTTCCAGTACAGAACTTGAAAGGTGACAAAGGTCAACCTCAACATGTTTAAAACTATGTTGACAGTGTATATGTACCCTTGTTATAAAAAATGGCATATTTGCAGTTTTTGCTTCCAAACCTGAAACTATGTATAATCATAAGAAAATCCTGAATGGGAGGCCGTCTACAAAATGTCTGATCCATTCCTCTCAAAATTATCAAGTTATTATAAAGAAAAAAAGAGAAGGCTGAGAAACTGTTAATGGCCAAGAGGCCTGAGACATAATTATTCCTGAGGTACTATCCAGATGGGATCCTGGGGCAGACAACGTCAACACAAACACAAAGGAAATCTGAATAAAGTATGGGCTTCAGTTGATAAAAATGAATCAACACTGGTTTCTTAATTATGTCCAGTGTACCGCAGCAAAGTAAGACGTTCGTAACAGCAGAAATTGATTACTCTGTAATGGAGTATGTAACTATTCTACAAGAGAAAAAAGGGGTTGGAGCTGCGGCGTAGCTGGTGAAGCCGCGGCCTGCAGTGCCGGCATCCTACGTGGGCCCCGGCTGCTCCACTTCCGATCCAGCTCTCTGCTGTGGCCTGGGAAAGCAGTAGGAGATGGCCCAAGTCCTTGGGCCCCTGCACCCGTGTGGGAGACCTGGAAGAAGCTCCTGGCTCCTGAGCCTTCGAGTGGGCTCAGCTCTGGCCGTTGCGGCCAACTGGGGAGTGAACCAGCGGATGGAAGACCGCCCCCCGCCCCATCTCTCCTCTCTCTGTGTAACTCTGACTTTCAAATAAATAAATAAGACTTTAAAAAATAAAAGAAAAATACTTAGAAAAAATGGTCCCAGGGTCAGAGGGACAATATGAAGGTCATCACATGAGCAATTCTAGAAAGGAGGTGTGGGGGGAGGGGGAGGCTGAGAGGAGATACTTTTCTGCCCTAAGGTCAGCCTTTGGCTATGAAGATCAGCCTTCACTTAGTGAGCAGCTTCTGATCTAATGTTATTCTCTGATGCGTTTTTGGAGCCTACTTAATGAGCGGGAGGGGGAAGTTCCATGTCTTGCAGCATCTGTCTCTATCCCCTCTGATTCTCACCTTTCTAATGTTCTCATTCAAGGTAGAAGTGTGGCGTTTAGAGGAGAAACAAACCCTTTGAATCATATGCCTGAACATACAGTTTTTTAGCCTGCTAAAACTGCAACTGAGCAATCAGGGTAAACGCTACCCAGGCAATATAAATAAATGCTTATACTTTTCTAGACCAAGAAAGCAGGCTGAGTGAAAATAGAAGCTTTCGCATTATTACCATGCACTAGATTGCCCTGTGGTTTAAACACAGAGCCATATAAGGTGTGGGACATGAGGATAAATCCATCCTCATTCAAGATTTTGGCCCACACTGCTTTGCTGCTAGAGAATGATGTACTCACCACCAAAACCCAATGTGACTTCACCTCTTTTGGACCTCAGTTTCTCCAGCCCTGAGCTCCCATGACTTTCTGTTCCAGTTCACAGCGTGGCCCTTCTGTGAGTTCCATTCCTTACTTCCTAGCAAACTGACCTGTTTTGTCTTCCAAGCTCTGAAAGGTGGTGTGAGAGTATTTGCTGAGATTCAGACGGTAAGAGACCAGTCCAGTTTCACACCCTAGTTCAAGGGTTCTGGCTCTGGAGGGTTGAGGAGAGCAGTGCGGAGCAGGACAAACTGCAGGCATTTCTGCTTAGGAGGCAGAAGTTAGGGTAGTCCCGTGGAGGGTCCTGGCACACCCCAGGAAAGCAGGAGACAGGCCCACGGTGGCACCTCCAGAAAGGCTCCCAGGGACCCTATACACGGCTTCCCCAGACCCTGCAGCACACAGCTCAAGGTCTGCTCTGGCAGTCTGCTCACGGAACTCCAGTGGAGCCCAGTGGAGAGCCCTGGCATGTGCCCAGAGGCTGAGGGACCTGACCTGAGCACATCAGCAGCCGGCTGCCCCTGGCTTAAATTCTGAAAGCTCAGAGGAGAAGAATACACGCGAGCCCTGGCCTGCTCATCCCGAGCACCACTTCCCTGAAAGCAGCACTAGGGCTCTGACCTGAGTCCTCATGCGTGCAGTCTGAAGCATGGGCTCAGCACCCCACCCTCCTCCCCAAAGAGCTTGCTGAGGACAGAGCAGAGGCAGCAGCTGGGAAGCAGGAGAGGGCAGGCCAGAGGCCTACCCAGCGAGGGGCAGGCATCAGAGATGGGTGTCTGCTCCCAAGCCCCTGGCCTCTCCCAGAGTGCCCTGGGGGGCTGCTCAGCATTCTACCAGGATTCCTGCCAGGCTGGTGCTAAGTGTGTTGGTCCCTGTTCTCTTTGTGGCCAAAGGTCCACTGCCTACTTTAATTTGCCTGAAACAAAACGTCTCAGGCCACACCGCTATGCATCCTTGAGAAACTGCCTAATTTTCCATGTCAAGGCAGGATGTCCATACTCTGACATATAATTTAGGTTTTGAGCGTGAGCTGGATTTCACAACTGAATTCTGAAACTCAGTCTTCCAGGCTGTGTGTGCTTGGGAATCAAGGTTTTCCTCTCCCTCTTCCCTCCTCACTGCTCATCCCTACCTCAATGCCACCAGTGATACTATCACTAACGCTAAATACATCCACGTATTGAGCACCTACCATGTGCCAAGCACTGTACTGAGCCATTTTCACTATACCATCTTGTTAAATCTTTTAAACATCCTGACACCAAATCTTAGCCCATTTTCTATGAGTATAGGAGTACCAGCCCTCCATGTTCTTAACTATGCTCCTTTTGGCTATAAATCTGTGGATTTGAACACTAGAATGATTCGGTATAGACGGGGAGGTAGCTTTCTAGCAGGAATGCTTTTAAGACCCTCTTGACAATGCCAGTGACACAGGAGCAGCACACAGGACTAGGAGAGGACCATGGGAGGTGGCCTGCATATCAGGATTACACTGGCTGGATACTGTGGCTTGGTATGACCTGAGTGTGCCCCCAAGGGCCCTGTGTTGGGAGTCTGGTCCCCAGTGTGGTGATGATGGGGAGTAGCCTCTCAGAGGTGAAGTCGTCACTGCCTGTAGCTCCTCCTCGTGGCAGGGTTGCTATGGAAGAGCAAGGCTGACCTCCTTGCTCGCTGCCTTGCCATGCTCCTCTCACTTGTGCTCCTGCCCTGACCCTCCACCATGGGCCCACCAGGGGCCAAACTGAACTGCCTGCCTCGCCGGGAACTTTCAGCCTCCAAACCCTGAGCTACGAGTTACACAAGCCTCTTCTGTTTATGAGGTACCCAGCCTCAGGTATCTCATTAGCAACAGAAAACGCACTAGCATAGCGGTTTTATGTGTAGCAACCTGTCGGGGACCCCTAGAAAGCTGGAGGGACCCAGGGAGACCGGATCTTCTTGCTACAAGACCAGCATTTGCTCATTTCTAACGTCACACACCCAGCGGGCTTCAGATGACGGTGGCTCCGTGTCTCCCCGAACCTCAATCACCAAGGTGGCCGCTATTTCCTCCACCATGGGCAACAAGATGCACACAAAATTCTGCCAAATTTTCTACAGTTAGGTTTATCCACAGGTAAGAAACACGACACAGTGTGCTGTGTTCAGCATGCATCCCACACGCACCAAGTTTCTACTGTGTTTGCCAATATTTTATCCTTGCAAACAGATTTAATACAGAAGTTTTCGTGAGGTAGCCTCATTTCTACTGAAGCTCAGAGGAGCTGAAAGATGTACTTAAGGTCATAAGTTCAAGGTGAGCCAAGATGCGCCCCTAAATGTCTTCTTGCTTTTCTCTGGTCTCCTTTCATCTATTTTCAGCTGTGGAGGCTGAGAGCTATAAAACCCCTTCATGGCGATGTCTGGTTACTTCTGTTCCTGGTGAGTCCACTACTGAGCAAGGGCTCTCCGATTCAGCAGGTCTTGGAGATGACAAGCAGATGACCCCGCAGGGCCTGGCTCTCTTGGGTCATTCCATGCTCACCTGGGCGCCAACCGAGGTACACGGCCAAACCCTGCTTCTGAGTTAAACCCAAGACGTTAAGCACATGAGCTCTACCTGGAAATGCTGTGAGGATATTCAGGATATTCGTCCTTGCAGACACACACCCCTCTGAAACAGAAGGGGAGCTGCCATATCTCCTGGGTAGTAGGACAGGGCAACAGGTTCCTTGTCTATGAGATTTCCTTAGCTGATTCTCCCTCACTCCAATTACTGCTCTCAAACCCCAGATAGCCAAGGCACATGGTTAAATGCAACCCCCAACTCCTAATGTGGCCCAGATTACCTTTATAATCTAGAAGATGCAGTACAACTGGATCCTACAGATCTGGGAATAGGACACTTCCTAATAAAGGGGTGTTTCAGTTCTGTTCTTCACCTCTCTCTTTTCTTTCCCAGGGAGGTGTGGAAAGAAAATAAACACCAGGTATATCGTCACTCCCTGGTATATAATCTGTATCAATTTCTTTTTTTTTTTTTTTTTTTTTTTTGACAGGCAGAGTGGACAGTGAGAGAGAGAGAGAGAGAGAGAGAGACAGAAAGGTCTTCCTTTTCCGTTGGTTCACCTCCCAAATGGCCACTGCGGCTGGCGCACTGTGCTGATCCAAAGCCAGGAGCCAGGTGCTTCCTCCCGGTCTCCCATGCGGGTGTAGGGCCCAAGCACTTGGGCCATCCTCAACTGCACTCCTAGGCCACAGCAGAGAGCTGGACAGGAAGAGGAGCAACCGGGACAGAATCCGGCGCCCCGACCAGGACTAGCATCCGGTGTGCTGGCGCTGCAGGCGGAGGATTAGCCCAGTGAGCCACGGCGCCAGCCTCAATTTCTTAGATAGGCTGACTGTGTTGGGATTCTACCTGGCTCCTTCTATTCACTGCGATACCCTCTCTTTGGCTCTTTTAGATTTTGCATTAAGCTGGTACACTGAACACTAGTTCACCCCCCCCCCCCCCAGATTCTCCCTCAGTCTCCAGCAAGGAAGTTCTCATCTCAGTGAAGAGCCTGAGCCTGGATCAAGGTGCAGCTATTTTAGACTGGGCCTCCATCTTGTAACTCAGGCCTGACTGGGCCCTGAACCCTGAGCCCAAAGCTCCTGGAAAAAAAAAAAAAAAAAAAAAAAAAAAAGAAGAAGAAGAAAGAAACTCTCCTTGCGATAAACTCCCCTAGCAACAGCCAATCAGCAGATAGCAGGGAAACACTTAATGTTCCAGGTGTCTTTTCAGGCAGTTAAGGTGACTGATAACATCCCGAGACCCTGCAGTTTGACACGTACACCCTAGCGGCTTGGACCCTATACTTTAGCCAATCATTTTAAAAGGCATCAACCCCAGGCCAGCACCGTGGCTCACTTGGTTAATCCTCCACCTCCGGCGCCGGCATCCCATATGGGTGCTGGTTCTAGTCCCGGTTGCTCTTCTTCCAGTCCAGCTCTCTGCTGTGGCCTGGGAAGGCAGTGGAGGATGGCCCAAGTGCTTGGGCCCTGCACCCGCATGGGAGACCAGGAGGAAGCACCTGTCTCCTGGCTTCAGATCAGCGCAGCACCAGCCACAACGTGCTGGCCATGGCAGCCACTTGCGGGGGGGGGGGGGGGGACCAAGGGAGAAAGGAAGACCTTTCTCTCTGTTTCTCTCTCTCTCACTGTCTAACTCTGCCCGTAAAAAATGTTTTACAGCAGTATTGGCTCCTTGGTGGTCTTTGGGGACAATCAAAATGGGCATAACAACACATGCTAGGAGTACTGGCAGCTGATGGCACACACGGCTGAGTTTCTCTTCAGGAGTCACAGTGGCTAAAGAGAACTGCTTTGCTCAAAATGACAATCCCTTCTTGGGAACCTTAAATCCAACGACTAGTTTGTGTAGGGTGAAGGGGATGGCTTCCTTTGCCTCAACTGGGAGGAACCTGAAGGGCTATCCCATAACATAGCTACCCTTAGAGTCAGCTGAGACCTCGGTGTGACTGCACTGCCCCTCAGCTTCTCCCTGCCCAGTCCTAACGGTGCTGACTCTTGGAGAATTTCCAACACCCTCCTATGCGCAAAATCTGCAGCTCGATCTGCTTCCTGGGATGCAGGTCTGCCCCAGCTGACGTCAATCAATGTGGACAGTGAAGGGGATGGCCCATCCTTCTTTTCATTCCTTTCCAGCCTTGTTCGCCACATTCCTGCCACCTAATTTCACATCCCTTTGATGCCTTCCTATCTGTACTTCCACCTGGTTCTGGTCACTCAACTCACAAACGGCAACTGATGTAAAGTTTTTTTATTTTATTTTATTAAAAAAAAAAGATGTATTTACTTATTTGAAAGGCAGAGTTACCGAGAGAGGGAGAACAAGAGAGCTAGCCTATGTGTGTGTGAAAAGCGCCTGAAGACCAGCACCTACTGCGGAAGCTCCAGAAGCCCCGCATCTGGCACTTCCAAGTCCTGCCCAGACCCTGGTCACCTCCCAGGTGTTCCCAGCCCTTCCCCCAAGGGAAGTTCCCAGGAGAGCTCTCTCCTAAGGACAAAATGGGTTACCAGCCCTGATAACATGGGGCCAAAAAAAACCTTCAGACACCCCAAGGGAAGTCCCTCTACTCTGCTTGGCAACAGCAAACCTGGGGAGGAATTTGCTAATTTTCCCTCCACAAGCCCTTGGTCATAGAAGAGGAGGAGTGGAAGGAGAGGCCTGGCCTCCTTTTCCTTTATAAGCCCCAGTCTAAACAACGACTGGGCGAGCTCAGCCCTCTGGTCTCTGTTGAGCGGCCTGCCTGGCCTGCACAGCTGTATTCTCTCTATTCAACCATGCAACCTCGCTCTCCCCCGCCAGGTGACTGGGTGCTCTATCTGTCCCTTCTGTTCTGACAGATGCCCTATCCTCAATAAAACCTTATTACTTCGCTCTCTGACTCACATCTGAATTCCTTCTTGCATGAAGACAAAACCCCCATGGATTCCATGGCTCTTTTCTCTGGCGACACATCTACTGATTCACTCCCCAGAAGGCTGCAATAGCCAGGGCTGGGCCAGGCCAAAGACAGAAGCCAGGAACTCCATCTGGGTCTCTCACATGGGTACAGATTGGGCCATTCTCCACTGCTTTTCTGGGCGCATTAGTAAGGGAGCTGGATTGGAAGTGGAGCAGCGGAGATAAGAATCAGCACTCATATTGTTGTAGGCAGGCATACAGGTTAAAATAGATTAGATCTGGGAACTGGAAGACCATGACTTCACCATGCTCCTGTGTGACCTCATGCCCTACCTGACCACACCTGGGTGCCCACCTGCCCACCAGACCATATAACTACTCCCCTTTGAAAAATATACAAGGAGCACCCCAAAAGCTCTCTCTGCCTCTGCTTTGCTGCTTCTGAAAAGCTGTGGATAGCTGCTCAAAAACGCCCGCTGTACGCTGTACGTGGCTTTTGGCCTGCTTTCTGCTTGCTATGAACTCCAACCTAATTCCAGGCTTTCCCTTCTCCTTAGATTAGACTAACGCCCTCACTCTCCTATGCATTTCTCTCACTGAATAAAAAGCTTAAAACGTCTCATGCTGCCTTGTTCATTGATGCCGATATTCAGAATTCTTTGAATATTGGGCAGGAACCCACACAGGCTTATTAACATTGGGAACTTATTAATAAGCACAAAGTGATACCATATAGTCCGTTATCAATATAGGATGTTGGTATTGCAGGTGGCAGCTTTACCTGCTGTGCCACAACACCAGCCCCACGGTTTTATTCTTATTACTGTGTTTGCTCACATCTTTTTTTTTTTATTTAATAAATATAAATTTCCAAAGTAAAACATTTGGATTATAGCGGCTTTTTCCCCCCATAACCACCCTCCCACCCGCAACCATCCCATCTCCCACTCCTTCTCCCATCCCATTCTTCATCAAGATTCATTTTCAATTCTCTTTATATACAGAAGATCAATTTAGTATATATTAAGTAAAGATTTCGACAGTTTGCACCCACTCAGAAACACAAATTGTAAAGTACTGAGTACTAGTTATACCGTTAATTCACATAGTACAACACATTAAGGACAGAGATCCTACATTAAGTGCACAGTGACTCCTGTTGTTGATTTAACAACTGACACTCTTATTTATGAACTGAAACTGATCAGTTTGACTAGTGAGATGGCATTGGGGCATGCCACCTTGATGGGATTGAGTTGGAATCCCCTGGCACGTTTCTAACTCTACCATTAGGGGTAAGTCCGATTGGTTTGCTCACATCTTTCCATGAGCCTGGGAGCTCATTGGGAATAGGCAACTCTGCACTGTGCCACATGGTAGTTATATCCATAGCTATGTGCTATAAGTATAAAATACCAAATTTTGTAAATTTAGTATGAAATATATAGATTACATTAATAATTTGTGTTATTGATTATGTGATGAAATGGTAAGATTTTGGAAGTACTGGGTGAAATAAAATGTACTATTAGTGTGCATTTTTATTAATGTGATTACTACATGATTGAAAATTATGTATGTAGTTCATATATTATTTCTATTGGACAATGCTAAGTCTTTGCTATAGAAATGATGAAAAGCAGAATATAACATACTGTCAGAAAAGCCTTCCTATGTAGGGGCCACTCACAGCATCAGCATCGCCTGGGAACTTGCTAGAAACAGACTTTGGGGTTCCCATCCCAGACCGACTGAGTTGGAAACTCCAGGAAAAGGCCTGGTAATCTGTGTAGAAAAAAAAAGTCCCTAGGTGATTCTGTTCTGACTAAAGGATCCAATCAGTACTGTATGAATGTGAGTTACATTGAATGAATGTGATGACTGCAACTTGGCACTGTTGTGCTACTATATTTGCTCAACTGTTTTATATGCAACCTCCACTGTTTTAATTATGAAATATAGTGATTGCTCTATAGAGAATAGAAAATGGCCCATTTTTATATATGGATGGCTTATTTATACCTAAATGTGGAATGACATGAAATAATAGAATAGTTATCAAACAACTGATTAGCAAAGTAATGCAATGAGAATTGGCATATGGTTCCATTTCGAAAAATAATAATTTTCGTAAGCCAAATACTGTGACTTGGATAAAAGTAAACTTTAGGACAGTTTGATGGAGCTCAGGCTGCTCCAGGACAGCATCAGATCCAGAGAATCTAAAGAGATGCTAAGGGAATACAGAGGAGTCCATAACCAGCTCTGTAGGATTGTGCTGTCTGCTGCACTGGTAATGGAGAGCAGGCATGCAACACGGAACTGGCCCAGGCGTTGGTTAAGTCTGACATAAAAACAGCCCGGAGGCCAACAGCATGTCTCTATCCTCTTCAGCTTGGCGCCTTGAGATACTGCTTTTTCTGGAAACCGCAGGGATCCCCTGCTCTCTACACTTGCATAACCCAAAGAGGGCCAAGAACAAATGGAATCTGAACTGTCTGCCTCTGCTGAAGCTAATTTGCATTTGTAAAGCACCACCTCAAAAGGTATGTTTATTAGCTGGTTCTTGCTCAACATCAGTGGGAGAGCGGTGGCAGCACCCCATGACAAGTGGGCCAGCTTCCAAACAGCTACTTCCTGAGCGCACCATAAGCCAGGGAAGGCTTAGCAATGCCACAGGGATCCCTTTGCAGCAGCAGAAGATTCTGCATTGACTCCAGCATTGTGCACTTGGCTTGTGTTGTCTTCTTTTGGGTTCTTACTGAACAGATGCTGAAAGGCAAAAACTGATGAAGCCCAAATTGTACACTTGGGGTTACAAACAAGGATGTGAGTATACAGGAGGTCATGCTCGGTGGTCCGGGTATGATCCACCACCAGTCAAGGGACTAGGTAAACCAAGGCCACAGTCCTTTCCCTGGGAGTGGGGGTGGGGGCAGTGAGCACTATGGAGGAGGCTGCAGTGCTGAGCCAAGTCCTCTTTACCCAGAAGCCTGCCATCCCCCAGGTTTTATTTCTATTCACAGCTGTGTAGTGACATTATCACCTTCACGCACCATGAATTGCACTGCAGGACTTCTGTGCTAGCATAGGTTTCTGTTGTACCATTTCCTGGAAGTAGTTTTGGTCTGTGACCTTCCCCCTCCCCACCACCAGGAATATAAGCTTCACAGCATCAACAGTGACAGTTGCATCAGGTTTACTGACAATCATGCTATTAAACACAGAAGTGATAGCCCTCCCAGTGATGGCGGCAGCAGGATGGAGGAACAGGTTTCACTCATTCAGCCCTAATATATTCCAGGTGTTGTGTTAAGAACTTTATTACTATGTCAGACTCGATTTTCCAAACATGGTTACACCAAATTATTCCAACCCATAGGTTCTTCCTACAATTGACGCTGACATCATCTAGAGGTAGGACCTGTGTTTCCCCCTCTTGCATCAGGGAAGGCCTGTGACTGTGGTAGAATTGACTTTATGAGTTCCAAGGCTAGGTGATCAAAGGCGACATGGAGTAAGCCCAACCACTCTGAGGCCACATGCAGGCCACATGCAGAAGAGCCAGAGGTGGAGGCAGACCCCCAAGGAGCCCCACCTGTTCAGGCCTCTTGCTGCATGGGTCTTCCCATGGGCATCAGCCAGACCTCTAAGTGAGCAAACCTTTGGTGAGTGCAGTCCAGTTGAACCAAGAGAAGCAGAAATGAAATGTCCCTTCTAAGTCCTGTCTTGATTAGAGGGCCTCAAATAAAAATAATATAAAACACTACTCACTATTTTAAGATGTTACATTTTGGAGACAGCTTTGTGGTAGCTTCGGGAGAGAATGCCCACACTTCTGGGAATGCAGAGTCCCTACCCGCACTTCCGGGAATGAAAAGTCCTTGCCAAGGTCCCCGCAAGCGCCTAAAGGTCAACCAATGAGGATCAGAGCTGCCTCAACATTTAACCCCCACACCTCGTATCTATGAAAGGAGCCCTCTCAACCTCTGACGTGCAACTCCGTCGGCCCCCACCCTATTGGGACCAGGGAACCTTGCCCAGGAGCAGAATCCCAGTAAAATCCTGTAAATTGATTCATCTGGCTGGGAAGATTTGTTACGTGCCAGACATTTTGTTACACAGCAATGGTAAATGGAATGCCTATATCATCTCATTAAACCCACAAAGTAACTTTTGATATCGGGTGTTATTATCATGCTGTTTATCTTACAGATAATGAAATATGTGAAGAACTTAAGTAATCTGCCTATGATTTCACAGCTGGGATGTGGCAGAGCCCAGGTGCAAGTCAGGACTAAATGCCTTGAGGACGGGCTCCTACCCTGGCCGCACTCTTAAGCATGGGCTATACTCTCTAGTGGGTCTGCACACCTGTCCAGAAATGTCTGCTCAATTACACAGGAATCCATATGGGCAGATATCTGTAAACAGAAGCTACCACCAGGTCTTGCCCCGACTCCCTTCCCTACCTCTAAGACCCTGCCACCTCAAGCTTTAGAAGGGAGATTGGAAAGGAGGAGAGGAGCAAGCAGGAGTAAAGGAAGCAGAAGCTAAAGAAAATAAAAGGCGTCAGGAGCTGAAAGAACAACTTCTCAACCAGAAGCTTCTCCACCATCTCCTCCTCCTCTTCCCTGTATGCCCAGAGCACCGAGTTTCATATTCTCATGCTCCCTTAGACCAAAGAAATGTGAGGCTTTTGGGTTCTAGGCCACAGAATCCCTATTGCTAAGACCATGCCTACGCTCAGACTCCTTTACAGCTTCCTATTTCTGGGATTCCATGAAATCCTTGCTGTCCACGTCAAAATCATCTTGTATTCAAATAAGCACTCGACCTACCGGAAGTTATAAGTTCTTTGATCCAACAATTGGACTGTAGATAAAACAGTTATCTAAAGAAATTCTACCTCTCTTGTTTTAAGTACATAGTCATCACATAAGGAAAGCCATATACTATTATTCTATGAATAGTAAAGAAGAAAAAATATTGCCAATTAAGCTATGTTGCAACCCTTTGTTATATTTGCAACATCTATGCTACACTTACCGCAGACCTCCTTAGACTTATCTGGACAACTTATCATACATCCCACTGCATCCATCCCAATGCCGTTGCGTGGTATGTGACTGCCAGGCATTTTGCAAGCACCTTAGTAATTAACACCCAGTTTCAAATGCTTTGTGTCTTCTTTCCTTTGGTCCTATTTAGCACTTGTTTCTTTGGACTATGGAATAGACATTCTCTCAAAGAGGGGCATTTGTTTCACAAATACCAACTTCCTGCCCTGCTGGTCTACTCTGATTCTCTCCTGCAGACATAACTTTCTGTTTGAGTGCTGAGTCACAGAACGTCTTCGTGAAGACTTTTTTGTGTTATATAATTAACTCGTTTATTACAGCCTAATGATGTCTCAAAGACGGTACTTCTAATGGTCTTTCAATTCCTTCAGTCTTCATCTGATGCTGACTTTGCTGTGAAGGCAGACGTGGTGTTGTGTCTAGGCGCCACCAGCCACTGTTTTCACGCAGGAGCCACCGTGCCAGATCCCAGAGCTCGTCTCTTCATCCTGGTTTTGCAGCAGAAGGAGCAAGTGGATTTGGCATGCTGGCTAATTTCAATTTTTCTCCACCATTTTCCAGAGGGAGGCACCATAGCCAGTATCATGTTTACCAACAGTCCTGACCTTCTTGCTCCATTCAGCCACAGGACTGACCCAGAGAGTGAAGACTGTTTGAACAGCCCTAAAATACACTTAATACCATTGATGCATTTGCCCCAGACAGACAGATGATGAGGTAAACCAACACTTGCCCACCCGTGCACAACAACTAGGTCATAAGCGTGGTCTGGCAGATGGCGACCATCAGACGCGTCCTGGTTTTAGAGATACTAAAATGAGCAGAAGTTTCTTTAATATGTAAACCCGGAGGAACATGTGTGCCTAATTAAAATCCTGATTTTGAAATTTAGGAGGTAAAGGAAAAAAACAATGATCTCAGAACAGCATGTAGTAAGCTTTTCCTCTTCACAGTCATGCCCCAGTGCCCCACAGTGAAATTCACACACTTCCAGCTTAATAGCTGCACATGGAAGTCACATGGACTGAAACGGATCCAACTGTGGAGTTTCCGAAGGTACTAATTTGGTATGATCCACAGAACTGCACCTTCACACTTGCCCTCGCTTCCTCCTGTAAGCTCGAAAACGATCTTATGGTTTGCATAATGCATCACGCATAACAGTGTGAAGTGCTGATCATTTAAAGTACGAGAATCAGAACTGAACTACAGCTAGTTTTTAAAAACATGTGCCGAGCACATATGCCAAAGGAATGTGTAAAGGAAAAAGCCAAATTAGAAATTTATATCCATGTAAAAATGGTTATATGACATTTAAAGTAAGCTCTGACAAGAGCTTACCGGCTAAGAAGGCTGCTGGCTCCTTAAACCCCACCCTGAGCTGGCCTTGCCAGGTCTGCTTGGCAGGGTTGGGGTGCAGGGATCTGGGAAAGATGGGTGTGCATGCTGGTATGCCCAGGAAACTCTCCTGCTCTGTGGCTGGACTCCCCTCTCAGTCACAGATCTTGTGTCTTTTTCCTGCTCAAGGTTCAGACTCAGGTTTGTTCTTTCCATCCTACACTGACTCAGAGCTGCTGCCAGAATCCAATATAACCGAACAATTCACAGTAGTAAACAGGCTTCCTGGCAAAGCTCCCTGGAGATGGTGCTGAGCAGAGGGATGTTCTGAATGCCAGCTCACCCTCCTGTGCCCTTACGCTGCGGCTGGAGTCTGCCAGATGCCTGACCAGATCCCGGGAGTGGCTCCACACGGGTCAGCCTCCAGATGTTCTCAGCCAAGCAACGGCCATGGCTCTGAGCTGCACTGGCACACACTGCCAACACTCTCACCGCAGCCATGGGAGCCTGACATGGTGCTGTTTGCCTAAGATGTATGTCTTCCGCTTTCAAAGCGGCTTCAAGCTGGTTTACTACAGGACTGGTACAAACTTACCTCTTGTAACAAACACTGAGATCAAGAGCTTACAGAAGAATAAGAAGACTAAAATAAACTGACGCAGAGATGGAAAATCCAACAGACAGAAGCAAGAATATATGTGAAATCCCAAGCTGCTTGCCTTGGATTCTGTAGTCTCATTGATAAGCAACCTTAGAGGATAGAAACCAATCAGTGACACAGCAAACTCAGACCTCCCGAGAAGGCCAGAAAACAAAGTTTGGGAGAGATCACATGGCTTATGAGGGACAGTTTGGGCAACTGGGTGAGTGCACAGGGCAGTGGAGATGCAGCAATGCTTGGGGCATGGGTCCCCACGGCTTTCATTGTCCCAGAGAAGGGGACCTCGATGGACCTGAAGTCACATTGGATTCTTGTTACACCCCTGCTCTTGCAGGCTTGGATCTTACTTCTTCGTTCTGGAAGACTGACTGACAATACCTGCATAAATGCTTACAAAGAACACACTCTCCTGATTGTTAAGACAAAAATCAGCATCAGAATGCCATGTATATCTTCAACTTCCTGGGAGTTGGGGCAAGTTGATGAAGGCAGCATTATCAATTCCCTGGTATCTCAGAACATCATTGTCTCCAGTTTCCAGTGTCTTATGTCATTTTTCTGCTCAAAAACCTCAGCTGGATTCCTTCAATTTAAGAGGGAATTTCAAGATCCTATGGGAGGTTGGGTGTCACTAGGGACACTGCATCCCGTATCTGAATGCCTGGGTTTGAAGTCCTCCACTTCCAATTCTGGGAGGCAGCAGGTGAAGTCCACAGGTCCCTGGGTGACCTGAACTGAATCCTGGCTTGGGAGACCCCAAGGGTTGTGAGGAATTAGAGGAGCAAACTGGCAAATGGAGTATCTTTGTAAATTTCTGCCTTTCATAACTAATATTTCTTTTAAAAAAGAAATACATATTTGGTCTCTGCCCCTAACTGACACACACAGCCTCCTTTTACACACCAACATGATGAGCTGTGGCTAGGTGCTGCGTGCAGACTCAAGACCCCGGATGGTTGCCAGGGGAACCAAGTGACTATCTGGTTGGAACTTAACCCATCCCTGACTCCCAGGAGAGCTGGAAGTCCAGCTTATCACCAACGGCTAATGATCTGATCAGTCACACCTATGTCACGAAGCCTCCATAAACCCCAAAAGGACAGGTTTAGCAGGCTTCTGCACTGCTAAATACATGGAGTGCTAAGAGGGAGCCCACACAGAAAGGGCATGGAGGCTTTTGGCCCCGACCCACAAACCCTGACCCATCCATCCGTCTATCTGGCTGTTCCTGGGTTGTAGCCTTTCATAATAAGCTAGTAAGCTAGCAAAGGTTAACTGTTTTTTCTGATTTCTGCAGGCTCTTCTGAAAACTACTGTCCCTGAGGAGGGGCTGTGCTTCTGACTGAGAGCAGGTCAGCCAGAATCACAGGTCACAACCTGACCTGTGACCAGTGTCCAAGGTGGGGCGGTCTGGAGGAACGAGTGCCCGTGTGTGAGATCCTAGGTATGCAGTGTCAGAACTGAGTTACATTGTGGGAAACCAAGTTGGCATCTGCAAATTTGGAGAACTGGCTGGTGTGGGACTCCCGCAGCCCTCACATTCGCCATCAGAGGTGCTTTTTGTGGAGTGTGAGTACACGGTGTTTTTTCTATTTAGCAGCAGAGCTAAAACTTGAACCTACGTTTCTAACTGTTCATAACTGACTTCCTCTTATACATGAGCGTGTGTGGCAACAGCTAAAAATTTCCTAAGCCAAATGATATAGCCACATTTTGTGATATGATTTAGGATCGTTTTTTGTTAGGTTAACAAGAAAATACAGTTGTAAGTAAAATGCTGAAAGAATTAACAAGATCATCCAATGATACAATCTCCTTAATGCTAAGAATGAAGTAACATTACCTTTTAAGATGTTGAGAACTGTGAATTTTTTTTGAAGATTTATTTATTTACTTTGAAAGCCAGAATTACACAGAGAGAGAAGGGGGGGGAGGGGTCTTCCATCCACTGGTTCACTCCCCAATTGGCCGCAACAGCCGGAACTGAGCTGATCCGAAGCCAGGAGCCAGGAGCCAGGAGCTTCCTCTGGGTCTTCCATGTGGGTGCAGGGGCCCAAGGGCTTGGGCCATCTTCTACTGCTTTCCCAGGCCATAGCAGAGAGCTGGATCAGAAGTGGAGCAGCTGGGTCTCGAATCGGCGCCCATAAGGGATGCCCGTACTACAGTCGGCAGCTTTAACTGCTAAGCCACAGTGGCCCCAGAGAACTGTGAATTTTAAGGTTTTGTATGTGTGCATCTGGTAAGCAGTGCTCAACCTTGTATCCCAGTGGCATAAGGGCAAATTTTCACAATTCCCAGGTGGATCTAATGGGAAACCAGGGCTGGAGTCACTGACCTCATGGAAGGGCACACTGTTGGAGCTGGCACTGTGGCATAGCTGTGTTCACAACTGACTTCCTCTGGCCTGCAGTGCCAGCATCCAATATGGGCACTGGTTTCAGTTCCAGCTGCTCCACTTCTGACCCAGCTCTCTGCTATGGCTTGGGAAAGCAGTAGAAGATGGCCCAAGTGCTTGGGCCCCTGCACCCAGGTGGGAGACCAGGAAGAAGCTCCTGGCTCCGGATTGGCATAGCTTCAAGTGTTGTGGCTGATTGGAGAGTGAACCAGCAGATGGAAGCCCTCTCTCTCTCTCTGCCTCTCCTTTCTCTGTGTAACTCTTTCAAATAAATAAATAAAATCTTAAAAAAAAAGGGCACACTGTCTTCCGCCTGAGTCAACATAGACTCTCTCACTGAACACAGTCTAAGAAGCAGAAATAGTGGAAAGAGTGAAGTCTTTGGAATGAGATAGGCATGGCTAACACCTAGGGAGCTTTGGGAGGGTATATGTTATGCATCACTGAACAACAGGGATATTATCTGAGAAAGGCATCATTAGGCAATTTTGTCATTGTAAGAACATCAGAGTGTTCCTACACAAACCCAGATGGTACAGGTGGGGAGGGAGGGCACTTGCACCTATATCCCCAACCTCAATAATACCAATTGTCATGACTGCTGTTTTACAGCTCTTTTGTAATCTGATTTCACAACATGATGTGGTGGAAAAGATATAAGTTTTGTAATCAGATACCTTGGGAACCCCAGCTGTCAATGTCTTTAGATCTTTCCTCTTGTTCTCTTGCCTGGAGGGTGTGGGAATAGTGACTAGTATTTCAGAAGCAAGTTGAGGAAGAGGGCCAGGGTCTTAGCACTCAGCATGTAAACTCCCCCTAGTCACCTCATTTCTGTATGCAGTAGCTGCTGCTTCCTCATAACCCACTTTTATCAGCTGCCAGAGAGGGGTATGCAGAACCCTGCAGGGGTACAAGAAGTAGAGAACCCCCTGCTTCGTGGGTGGGAAGGCTCTGGAGATATGCTACTTCTTACACTACCTTTCAACCTAACCCCTGGCCTGCAGTTCTGCCTCCACCTTCATTCCACAGTGAACGGGAAGTACTATCAATTCCTGAGCCTTTGGGGAATTCATGTACATTATTAGCTGGGGCTGGTTTGGGTCTTCCCCATTCCCAAACTGCAAGAAGTCACCCTTCCTCCATTTGCTTTATAGCTTCCTAGATTGCTGTACTTGCTCTCCTGTTTTGTTTTTGTGCTGCATTGCTTAAAAAAAATTAGACCACCTATTCACTGAAGCTTTGATTAAATGTATGTGTTTATACTGTGTCATTTTTTAAAATATATTTTTGACAGAGTTAGACAGTGAAAGAGAGAGAGAGAAAGGTCTTCCTTCCATTGGTTCACCCCCCAAATGGCTGCTGCGGCTGGCGCGCCACACCGATCGGAAGCCAGGAGCCAGGTGCTTCCTCCTGGTCTCCCATGGGGTGCAGGGCCCAAGCACTTGGGCCATCCTCCACTGCCTTCCCGGGCCACAGCAGAGAGCTGGACTGGAAGAGGAGCAACCGGGACTAGAACCCGGGATGCCGGCGCCGCAGGCGGAGGATTAGCCTAGTGAGCCACAGCGCCGGCTATATTGTGTCATATTTAACCAGAGTTCAACCTTGGCTTTAAATGTCTCCTGTGTTATGTTCCAGCAATGTGCCACTGAGGAAATTACCTAAACTAGACCTCAGTTTTAGTCAATTTGAAGAGGAAAATCTGCATTTCTTTGATTATTTATGAAACTGGATACTTTTCCAGACATTTTTTGTTCATCTATACAATTTCTTTTGCTCATGATCAATGCCTGCTTTTTTCTTATAGGATTAATCTGTAAGAACTTACTTGTAAGCAGGGGCATCAGCCTGTGAACTCTCATGCTTACTGCAAACAAGCTCCCCCAGTGGTTATTTGCCTTTGATTTGTTTTGTTCTGTCTATGGGGTTTTGTTTTTCACCAAAGGAAAGTGCCTCCCAGTCCTGTTTTTGGAGATATTTCTCAATATTCTCCTCTAGTCGGTAATCATGTGCCACTCAGATACCCTCTTCATCCCCAACAGTGAGAAGTGTTGACTGCTGAAGGCTCACAGCTGAGTCCTTCTCCGGACTCTCCCCCAGTCAATGGAAACTGCCTTAACTGCAATCACTCCCCGTGCCAGGGCTGACCCCACACTCAATACCTGAGTGGTGTAAGGATACAAAGGACTTTGACTCAACTTGTGACAACTCTGAAGGGTCAACTCACTACACAGTTCCCCAAAGAGTGGGCTGAGCTGTGTTAAATGGCAGGGCAGCTGGACTGTGCCCCTGCTCCACCATGCTTCTGTCTTAGCCTCCCAGGGTACTCATCATTAAACATTTTATTAATTAGGAAGTCCTAATTAATGCAAGATTAGTATGGACATTTGGGAAGTGAACCAATGGATGTGACATCTCTATCTCTCTCCCTCTCTCCCTACCATCTCCCCATTCCCTACCATTCAAATAAGTAAAATAACTTTTTAAAGAGAAGGTATACATAGATTGAAAAGGAAGAAATAAGACTGTCTTTGATTGCAAGTGATACAACTGTCAATGCAGAAAATTAGAAAGAACTGACAAAACCCCCAAAACATAAAAAAAATCTCAAAATAGAACTTCCACATGATCACACTACTGAGTATATATCCAAATAACATGGGATCACTGTATCAAAAAGATACCTGTTTCACCATGTTTACTGCTGCACTGCTCACAATAACCAATGTATAGATTCAGCCAAAGTGTCCAACGTCACATGAATGAAGAAAATGTGATATGTCGACACAGTGGAATTCTATTAAGCCACCAAAAAGCATGAGACCCTGTCATTTTCGGTAAAACGGATGGAACTGGAGGATATCATGTTAAGTAAAATAAGGCACTTACACAAAAACAAATACTCCATGTTCTCCCTCACACATAGGAGCCAAAAACCAAAACCAAACAAGAAACAACAAGTCTCAATCTTGCTCCTAGAGGCTGTTTGGGAAGCACACAGGGGAAGCTGGCTGTGGGTCATTAATCATGACAAATGCACTCTGCTAGTATGAGATGAAAATCGGAGCAGCTGGGGAGGATTTGTAGATGGTGATGAATACGTCCACGAATATGGCTGGGTGAGAGGTAAATGGGAACTCTAAGAAACCATTCTGAAGTAAAAAGTTAAAAAAGCACCCTCCCCTCCCCAAAAGTCACCTATTTAACAATCCTGGAATTAATAAGTAAAGTTCATCTACAAAAGTCAATCACTTCCTTATACACCAAAAATGAAGAGTTGAAATTAAACATAATGCCATTTATATCAGTTTTGTTCCCTCAAAAAGGAAAGAAAACACTTATGTATAAATCTAACTATATATACATATATACATAAATTAATGATACATGAGGATACTGACAAAATTCTGATGAAAGAAATGAAAGACAACCTAAATCAATGGACACATAGTCCATGTTCAAGGACAGGAAGAGGCAATATTGTTATCATTTTGATCTAATTTTTTATAAATTCAAAATTGCAGATCAAGTTTATTTGGTAGATATTGACAAACTGATCAAAGTAAAAAGATCAACAGTTAATATTAACAAAGAATAATAAAGTCAGAGGACTGACACTACCCAACTTCAAAAGCTATTTGGGACACATGTTATTGGTGAAAGAAAAAACAAGCTGACCAACAGAGTGAGAATCCAGAAATAAGACCTGTACAAAGATATTTAACTGATCTTTGATAAAGGAGCAGAGGAAATACAATGAAGAAAGTACTGTTTTCTTCAACACATAGTACTGGAACAACTGGATATCCATATGAAAAGAAATTAATGTAGACAGACTTTTACAAAACTTAACTCAAAGTAGAATATAGGCCTAAACACAAAATGCAAAACTACAAAACTTCTTTAAGAAAAAATAGGATAAAATCTAGGTATCTTTAGGGTTACTGATGAATTTTTTTGACAGAATTCAAAAAATGTGACCTATGAAAGGAAAAAAATGGTAAACTGGACTTAAAAATTTCTGCTCTGGGGCCAGCGCTGTGGCGCAGTGTGTTAAACACCTGGCCTGAAGCGCCATAATCCCATATGGGCGCCGGTTCTAGTCCTGGCTGCTCCACTTCTGATCCAGCTCTCTGCTATGGCCTGAGATAGCAGTAGAGGATGGCCCAAGTCCTTGGGCCCCTGCACCCACGTGGGAAACCCGGAAGAAGCTCCTGGCTCCTGGCTTCGGATTGGCACAGCTCCAGCCATTGCAGCCAATTGGGGAGTGAACCATCGGATGGAAGACCACCCCCTCTCTCTCTCTGCCTCTCCTCCCTCTGTGTAATTCTGACTTTGAAATAAATAAATCAATCTTTTTTTTTTAAAAAAGAAAACTCTCCAGAAAGATGGAGTTTACAGCCAACTTTGACTCTCCTTAAAGAATTCTTAATTTTTTTCAATTTTCTTTCATTTGAAAGCCAGACACACACACACACACGCACGTGCGCGCACACACACACACACAGGTGGGGGAAGGCAGAGAGGGAGAAGGAGAGGGAGAGGGAAAGGGAAAAAAAGGGAGAGAAATGGGCTGAGATATTCTATCCCCTGGTTCACTCCTCAAATGCCTGCAACGGCCAGGGCTTGACCAGGTCAAAGCCAGGAGCCAGAACATTCCAGGTCCCCTACATGGGCGGCAGAGACACGAGCACTTGAGCCACCTTCACCTGAGTTTTCAAGAAGCCGGATCAGAAGCAGGGGAGTAGGGACTAGAACCAGGCACTCTAATATGGGCTATGGATGTCCCACGCAGCAGCTTAACCACTGTGCCACACCTCCACCCCTTACAATGCTTTATTTATTTATTAAGAGGAGCCAGATTGGAAATGGAGCAGCCGGGACTTGAACTGGTGCCCATATAGAATGCTGGTGCTGCAGGTGGAGGCCTAACCCACTAGGCCACAGCGTTAGTCCCTAACTCTTTTTTCAAAAAACAGAATTGTACAATGATTTCCCCATTTCAATTCCTTAGCACTGATCCCTGTCATGTTATGCCAAATGTTAGCTCTCCGTTTTTTCTTGACCCCAGAACCACATGCTGGGCTCTGTTGTCTTTTACACGTGTTCTTGATTCTCCACTTGCTCTTATTCTTCCTACAGGGGAGACATATCTCTCCAAGCCTCTGTTTCCCTATCCATAACCAAAAGGTATGGTTATAACCAAAAGGTGCTGTCTTTCTGGCTCTAAGTTTGTTTTTATCTTTAGAAAGATTATTTATTTATTTGAAATGTAGAGTGACAGAGACAGAGGTAGGGAGCAAGGGAGGGAGACCTTCCGTCCCCAAATTGGTCACAACATCCAGGGCTGGGCCAGGCTGAAGCCAGGAGCCAGGAATTCCACCCAGGTCTCAACAGGGATGGCAGAAGCCCAGGCACTTGGGCCATCAGGAGTATTACCCCCCAAGAGTATTACCCCCCAGGAGTATTACCCCCCAGGAGTATTACCCCCCAGGAGTATTACCCCCCAGGAGTATCACCAAGCTGGATCAGAAGTGCAAAAGCCTTGAACTAACACTCCAGTGTGGGCACCCCAAATGGCAGCTTCACCTACTGCACCACAGCACCCACCCTGACTTCTTCCAATGAAGAGGTGGAGAGGGATAGACCTACCGAGGAAGGGGAAGAAACGCAGTGGGAGACACAGCTCACTGCAAACAGCTATTCTGGACAGTGTCTCAGAACACAGGTGTGAGGTCTGGGAAGAGCAAAGGAAAGGAGGAAGGAGATCTGATGGTGCTACTGAGCCGATTACCACTAAACTGCGGCGCACTTGCTGGAGACCACGGATGAACTCTGGAATGTGCTTCACTGTCTTTCCAAGGGACACCGCAGGAGAACCCGCCCTCTGGTTCCTTCCTGCATTTTTCAAGGGTCTCCTGCCTCCTGGCATGTTGACCTGCTCATGTGCTAATCGTGTTCATATACTTGAAGGCCAAGTGGTTCCCACAACCAACCCATGTGGCTGTGGCAGAGGAGGTGGTGGTAGAACAAGAAAGATGCAGAGTGTAGCTGAGGGAGGTGCTGCCGGATTACTCCTCCTATGGCTGATTAACAGCTGGGGCAAAAGTGAGTGGAGAGGGGCCAGTGCTGTGGCACAGCGTGTTAACACCCTGGCCTGAAGTGCCGGCATCCTATATGGGCACCAGTGCGAGACCCGACTGCTCCACTTCCAATCCAGCTCTCTGCTGTGGTCTGGGAAGGCAATGGAGGATGGCCCGAGTCCTTGGGCCCCTGCACCCATGTGGAAAACCCGGAAGAAGCTCCTGGCTCCTGGCTTTGGATCAGTGCAGCTCCGGCCGTTGCGGCCAATTAGAGTGAAGCAGTGGATGGAAGATCTCTCTCTGTCTCTCCTCTCTCTCTCTGTAACTCTGACTTTCAAATAAATCTTATAAAAAAAATGTGAGTGCAGAATTAAGGCTGGAGGATGCAGGGAAATTAATTTTGGCTTAAGTCCTTAGTTCCAACTCAGTACCTGGAAGACCCAGATGAAAGATGCAGTACTTCAGAGCTGGATACCAAAGGGCCTGGTTTGAGTCCTGGCTCTCCCACTATAACATCCTGGGAAGCAGCAGGTGATGACTCCCACCCATGTGGGAGACCCACATGGAGCTCCAGGCCGGCTCATGTTCTCTCCCTTCCCCTTTCAAATATAATGAAAATAAACTTAAAATATTTTTTTTTTAAAATCTGATTTAAAAAACGGGTTGAGAAATCAGGTATTTGCCAGAAGGCTTAAGAACAGAGGGCAGAAATATCACTCAGATAAAGATATCAAATGCGTGTGATGTTTATGCTTTAAACTCTCTAAGGACTTAGAGCAATCCTACAGCAACAGCCAACGCTGTGAACAAGACGTGACCTTCCCTCTGACCCCTTCAGCCTCTTACTTGACTGTGGGGAGCAACTCGGACTAGACTGTTACTCGAATTAAGACTTATTCTATGCATCTGCTCTCCCACAATATGGCACTGGGAGAGGAGTAAACAGCTTCTACACAGCTGCCTCCAGTTCAACCAATAAACTGTAGGACCTGCTCCTGATTGGAGGAGAGCAGCGTACTCGGCGTGTGGGTAGCAGAGTTGGGATTGGTGGAAGAGGACTATAAAGGAGGAGAGAGACAACATGCACCAGGAACATCTAAGGGGAACATCTATCCAAATAACACCTGTGCAGCCCCCGAGAGAGCCGGCCGGCGGTGTGCCGCTCCCCCGCGGAAGTGGGGAAAGTGGCAGGGGGAACTGCCCTTCCACGGAGGTGGAAGGGACGGTAGCCAACCCGGGAAGAACCAGCAGCAAACCCGGGGAGGGCCGAGCAGACAAAAGAACAGCGCAGGGTCCTGTGTCGTTCCTCCACGAAGACGGGGAGCGACACAGAGCGAGGTCAAGTGTTGCTCCCAGTCTTCGTGGAGGAACGACACTTGACCTCGCTCTGTCCCAGCCACTTGGCTCCACATGGCCCAACGCACCATGCAGGCTCCTGCCTCACTGCTGAACTCCAGTTGCTTTCAACTTGAAGGCTCCTCCCACACTTGATGCTGGTCTCTGCTCAAGGTCATCTGTGACCAGTCCTCATATGAAAGCATTTCTGTCACCTTGTATCCTCTGATCCTTTATTTCTTCCCATATTACTTATCACTACCTTAAAGTATTACATCTCTGTTTTTTTTTTTTTTTTAAATTTGCTTTCAGTGTCTAATAGAATGCAAGTGCTATTGAGGCAGTACCTTTATCCTGTGTGTATCTAATAAAGTCTGGAAATAGCTGATGCTTAATAAATATTGTAAAAACTGAATGATTGACAGATTGAGTGAATGAAGGTACTCATGCCTTGCTGGTGTTGAGTTTCTTTTAAAAAACAGAAAAGGGCAGGCAGTTGGTACACTGGTTAAGGTGCTGCTTGGGACACCTACATCCTCAAGTCCTGGCTCCTCCGCGGCCAACCCAGTTTCCTGCTGATGCGCATTCTGGGAGGCAGCAGATGATGGCTCAGGCACCTGGGTCCTCACCACCCACACGGAAGACTCAGGGAGGCAGCAGATGACGGCTCAGGCACCTGCGTCCTCACCACCCACACGGAAGACTCAGGGAGGCAGCAGATGACGGCTCAGGCACCTGGGTCCTCACCACCCACACGGAAGACTCAGGGAGGCAGCAGATGACGGCTCAGGCACCTGGGTCCTCACCACCCACACGGAAGACTCAGGGAGGCAGCAGATGACGGCTCAGGCACCTGGGTCCTCACCACCCACACGAAAGACTCAGGGAGGCAGCAGATGACGGCTCAGGCACCTGGGTCCTCACCACCCACACGAAAGACTCAGGGAGGCAGCAGATGACGGCTCAGGCACCTGGGTCCTCACCACCCACACGAAAGACTCAGGGAGGCAGCAGATGACGGCTCAGGCACCTGGGTCCTCACCACCCACACGAAAGACTCAGGGAGGCAGCAGATGACGGCTCAGGCACCTGGGTCCTCTCCACCCACACGAAAGACTCAGGGAGGCAGCAGATGACGGCTCAGGCACCTGGGTCCTCTCCACCCACACGAAAGACTCAGGGAGGCAGCAGATGACGGCTCAGGCACCTGGGTCCTCACCACCCACACGGAAGACTCAGGGAGGCAGCAGATGACGGCTCAGGCACCTGGGTCCTCACCACCCACACGAAAGACTCAGGGAGGCAGCAGATGACGGCTCAGGCACCTGGGTCCTCACCACCCACACGAAAGACTCAGACTGAGTCCTGCGTTCCTGGCCTTTACTTGGCCCAGTCCTGGCTGCTGTGGGCGCTGGAGGAATGAATCGGTGGATGGATGACCTTTCTCTGCCTCTTTCAGTTTCTCTGCCTTCAAATACAAAAAAGAAAAGAAATAATAAGTTAATTAAAAAAAAAAAAAGCACACAGAGAAGGGTCCACTTGCTCCAAGTCCCTAAGTGGCTGCTAGACCACACTTTCAGGAAGGTGATGGATGCTGCAATGAAGGCTGTGATGCAGCAAGGGTAAAGCTGTTGAGACCCACACGGCCAGGCCACAGACAGCGTCACTGCAGCCGTGTGGAGCCGTTAGGGGTGCCAGGGGCTGACGAGAGCCGTTCTGAGATGCACTGCAAGATCCCACCATCTGCCTCTGCCGCACCCCTACACTCTCCCTCTGGCTTCAGATGCGACTTTTGTTCTCCTCATTGTTATTCTGTAAGATTTATTCATTTTATTTGAAAGGCAGAGTTAAGGAGATACAGGGAGAAACAGAGAGAGAGCTCTTCCATCTGTTAGTTCACTCCCTAGATGGCCACAACGGCCAAGGCAGGCCAGACTGAGGCCAGAAGCCCTCCCAGCTAATTTAATCAGGCATTTAACCTAAACTTAGTGTTTGAGTGTGTGCATGCGCACACATGGGCAGGTGCTAGTCTTTTTTTAAGACAGTTCTGAAGATAGGAAAAAAAAAACCCGGTATACCTTTAAACCATTCTATTGTAGCCATTATCATCACCTGATTCCATTTTCTCCCCATCCTTTCAGCTGGTTATTCACCCTGCACAGCACGCGTCTGTAATCAAGGAACTGCCGAGAGTGGCATACGTGCACGGACAAGTTCTCTTCCAGCCAATATGCACCACCAGTAACTGTAAGGACGTGCTACAGAGCCTGAAGGTGACAACCTCCTGGGCATGACTCCGGCAGCAGAAAGGCACTTATTTGAAAATGAAGAGAGCAGCTGGGAAAGAAAGCTAAATGAAGGTGCTTTAGTAATAAAGTGATGTGATGAAACTTTTAAAAATAGGAAATACTTAGGATTTTGGTAACTTCTCTAGATAATGGACATTTTAGGTAGTGAGCCAAGTAAAAGAGCCATTGAGCCAAGACTTTGAGGAAGAGTTAAAAGCAGGAAAGCCCATGAAAATAAATTCCTAGGTCAGGGTTTATATTAAGGAGAAACAACAGCCCGATTCTTAAACAAGGATGGGATTGCCAGTGGCACTCAAAGAATATTACCGAGGTTGTAGAAATGCAAGCATACGACATAGCCCAAACTATGTGGTATTAATTTCTCAAGATGTTCTCATTTTTTATTTGAGAGGCAGAGAAACTGACACAGAGACACAGCGGGAGCTCCTATATGCTGGTTCTCTCCTCAAATGCCCACAATAGCCGGGACTGGGCCAAGGCCAGAGCTGGGAGCCAGGAACTTAATCCAGGTCTCCTACATGAGTGGCAGGAACTCAGCCACTTGAGCCACTCCCACTGGCTCCCAGGGTCCGCACTGGCATGCGGCTCTAGAGTCAGGAGCTAAAGCCAGGGATCAAACACAGGCTGATGTGAGATGGCGGTGTCCTGACCACTAAGCTAAGTGCCCACTCCTCAACACACTTCTAATACAGCATTTGTGGATACCGATAAAATGAAATCGGGGCCTAAAGTCTCCAGACAAAGCAGAACCAGTAAAGAAGCTTCAAGCTTGGTTATACTGCTGGGAGTCAGGGATTTATTTATTTCCTCAAGCTATGTGCAAAAATTTTTATGTATATAGCCATGTACATCCTTCTTGGAAAAGAATAATAGTAGACTTGGCAAACATATTCTGTAAGGTCCAGAAAGTAATATTTTGGGCTTCATGGTCCAGATGGTCTCTGTTCCAACTATCCAACATTGCTGATATAGTGTGAAAGCAGCCACAAAATAATAAATAAAATAACGGGAGTGGCTGCATCCCAATAAAACTTTACAGCAACAGAAGGTAGGCTGGATTTGGTCCCTGGGCCAGTTCGCTGACCCTTAGTATATGTTGTGCTGTCCCAACAACTTTCTGTGACACTTAAAATGTTCTTTCTCTGTGCTATACAACGTGAGGCTGCTGATTAAATGAAATGGACCCACGGTGACTGGGGAGCTGAGTTTTTAATTAATTAAAATGAAAACTTTATAGCTACTTCTGGCTACTATACCAAACAAGGTGGATCTAGAACTTTCATCATACAGAGGCATAGCCTTCCATACGAAAGCCAAAGGATCCCAGAGAAGAGACCCTCACCCTAGAAAGAGAGGGGCTGTACCCACGGAGAGGGTTTTGTCATCAAGTCAGACGCAGCTGTCAATCATGGCCTCTGATGGATGAGTGTCAGGGACTGCAGGGATGATCTGATTCTGTGACAAACCCTCAGGCATCTCACAGTGACAGTGCCACAAGGGACAGTGTCGTCTGTCTCTCAACTGATCCTCCTGAGAGTTAGCAAGAGTGACACTAATGGTCATCCACTCTACCGATGGCCCCTTGGTTACAGGAGCACGTTGTGCAGTGTGAATACAGCTTGAAGGACATAAAGACTAACAGTTGACGGATGACGGCTAAAACAGAAAGTTCAGGGAGGACTCCACCTTCACTAGCCCCTGACTCTTTAAGCATGTCCCTGTAAGGCTGGTTGCTGCAACATGGGAGGCACTTTGTTCCAACTGTTTCCTCTGCTAGCCCCAGCAAGCATCCACCCCGAGACAGATCCTTGGTTAGCTGCTTCACTCCTGTGGTCTGCCACACAGTCCTGACCTCCCAGCTTGATGAGAATGTTAAACAGCTTTTGGAAGCAATGTTTGAGGTAGAAATACATGTGTCAATTCATATTTAGTGCCTGGATTCCAGGAAGCTCTCTGTTGTTAATTTCTGCCATGCTCCCAGTGGGATTTCTAGCCTAGATTGAATTGAAAGCTTTCTTACTGTCCTCCCCATAAGGAGTGACTATGCCAGTGGCAAGTGGACATCGCGGCATCTTCAGGGGTCCTGACTCATCCACAGCCTCTGGTGATGGAACTGAACCCAAAGTTTCAGTTACCTGTGTCTCTGATATCAACTGACTTCTCATCTGACCTCTGGATCTCCCATCACTAGAATCTTGCTGATAGATTTGATAAGATAGCTTCTCTCAGTTCTCGAGGTTTAACTGGGTTTATTCCCAGATCAGTGCAGGCCTCATGGAACACAGAGGAAGCCGAGCTTGGGGAAACCAGAAGGCAAAAGAATGGTAATCAGGTTGGGTTCCTGGGGCCCCCGAGGGCATGCAGCTTGCCGTCTATAAATGGCACTGATGTGGCAGCCAAGGGCAGACTCCCTTTGCATTATACTCCCCAGGGGGTTCTGAGAGAAAACGTTTGGCTTCTCAACCTACACACGGCAACATGCACTGGATGTTTTATTGTTGATTTTGGGGAATACGGTCCCTTGCCTAGCTTCGCTGCCTCTATTAGAAGACCCCATCAGAGTAACATTGCCCCAGGATGCTAAATTGGACCACAACATAATCAGCAATGAAGGAGACTTATTGAGTCTGGAACATATCCATATCCAGGGGTTTCTTTATTCCAGCTATTTTTCCATTACTGATGATGCCTTTGATGACACTGGGCACTGCCAAATGAACCAAGCACCCACACCAAATGACATTATTTTCCTTTTAGTAAAATGCCTCACTAGCCTGCAGCCTTATTTCTGTTAGAGACATGAGCATGGCTGCTTCCTTTAACTTTTGGTTACTGACAAATGCAAACCTGTTTGAAAGCAGGCAGAATGGTATTATGAATCTCCCATAAACCAGCCATTATCAACGCCCGGCCAGTCTTGCTTCCTCTGCATCACCTCCACCACCCTCTTCCCCCGTGTTATCTGGAGGGAAATCTCAGAACCAAGTAACCATATTTAGGGATGCCTCTTATCCTCCTTCATGATGAATTATGTTGTCTACTTCCTATTGCTAACGTTTTACTTGGAGGTAACTTCTAAACCTCATACTTTCTAGGTATTCCTTTTTTCCCTCTGGCCTGATAAGCTTAATTATAGTTATTTATTCACTAATTTCAATAGATTGAACACATTAAAAATATGTAATTCAGTGAACACAGAAAGCATCATTTAGAATCCAATAAACAAGTGCCATTCTCTAGAAAAGCTAAAGTTGGATGATGTAAGCATTTCATTTTAGCAAAACCAACAGAACGAAGTAAACATACCATCACCAATACACAAAGACAGACACAAGGTACACTCTTCTTGATCACTTTCCTGTCAGACCAGTTTTAATGCCCATGATTTTCTCCTATGTTATTCCAGACAAGGATTTTTCCCCAAGTAAACTAACTGTAACCTACATAGCAAATAAAACATCCTCTCCTCATTCCCCTCCTCCCCTCCTCCCCTCCTCCCTCCCTCCCTCTCTCTCTCTCTCTCTCTCTCTCTCTCACACACACACACACACACACACACACGAAACCTGGTGGAGAATTCAGACTTAGAAGAGAGCTTCCTCTCCATCTCTCTGCCTGTGTGGCCCCCGCCCCCGCTACAGCTGCTCTCCATAGCAACTGGCATGGCAGAACTGCCATGCGCCACAGGCCTCCTTCCACAGAGGAGGTAAAGCTTCTTATCTATAGTCAATTATTAACTATTTAATAATTACTTTAATAATTAAAAATTAATTATTTTTTAAAAAGTTGTCTTCACGAGGGAGCAGATCCAGCACATCAGGGTGGGTAAACTGGTAGAGCTATTTGTGGAATTTTAATTCTCTTTTTCCTCTTTCTTTTGACAGTCTGCTTTTTTCTAAAAGTAAAAGGGGTTGTGGCATAGCAGGTAAAATTGCCATTTGAGAGGTTGCCATCCATATGGGTGCCAGTTCAAGTCCTGGCTGCTCCACTTCTAATCTAGCTCCCTGCTAATGGCCTGGGGAAAGCAGCAGAAGATGGTCCAAGTGCTTGGGCCCCAGCCACACATGTGGGAGACCTGGAAAAAGCTCCTGGCTTCTGGCTTTGGCCCAACCCAGTCCTGGCCACTATGGCCATCTAGGGAGTGAACCAGCAAATGAAAGATCTTTCTCTCTCTCTGTCTCTGTCTCTCTTCTTCTCTCTCTGTAATTCTGCCTTTCAAATCAATCAATCAATCCTTTTTTTTTTTTTTAAAGTAAAAGGACCAGATGAAGACAGGAGGAAACTTATTCCTTAGTGAACCCATATTTCATCTTGCCCCGCATCAAGGTCCTCAATGTGAGGAATTCTAGACTTAATACTCTCTAGGGAGAGAGAATGTAACCAAACATGGTCCCATAGCTGTTCTCCTGGGATACCCTGACCACAGCTTAGAAGCATGCACAGTCAGCAGTGAAGTGTTCACTGTGCAGTGCAGCTTAGGGGAAAGCCGAGGGCCCGGGCTTTCATTCTGCAATCGGCCTTTTCTCCTGTCCTTGAATGCCTGGAGGCACGATAAGGACGATCAAAACCTTTCTCCTGTCCTGAAAAAAATATAAGGAGGCCAACAAAGCAAAGGAAAGGGTGAGTAAAATCTCTCCCCAAAGACATCTCCACTTGATGAGCAGTTGGACCTGCCAGGCAAAGCAGACACCAGCAGCTGTTTTTCCGCCCCTTTGAGGATTTTACTCCTCCTTTCTGCTGTAGCCTTTCTTCAAGTACAGTCTGCAGAGAGAAAACCAGCAAAGCTCCACCAGTCCCCAGCCAGCATCACAGGTTCCAGACGCCCAGGAACTCCTGCTGTGACGCGTCATCTGCTCACAGAACAATACGTAAAGAACCCCAACCTCATTTCCCAATTACTTCTCTGGTTCTAGAGATGCACATGTAGAAATTACTTCTAGGCATTAGGCAATAGTGGGGTCACAGTGTTTTTCAAAGCAAACACCCTTCCCCATCAGCCACCACACATTCCATGGGGCTGAACAGAACACAGAAATAGAGTTTTCATGGAGTACCAGTGTTGCCACTGTACCCCTAGACTCACTCATTTAATTTCTCAAACTTATTCACTAAGCACGATATCAAGTCTGAAATTTAAATCAATCCTGACCATCTTGGGCATTTTCTGGGGTGGAGACACAGAGATAAACTCCAGCACAGAGTGAAGAGGGTTAACAGAGGCATGGATTAGCACAGTGAGATCAACAAGGAAGGACAAGCTACTTTGCTCTAATGGTGTTCCTCCCGGATTCCTTCCAACCCCTCCCGATTATCGTGGGAACCTGACGGACAGAAGGGTTAGAAGAAGGCATTGTTCAGCGTGTAGGCCTACATTACGTCTGCCACATTTTCAATCTGCTACAAACTTGGACATCGAAGTAACAAGTGTGTAGTTTCACCATCCACTGGGGGAGACTGATTCTGTCTAGAGCTGTGCCGGTCTTCACAGCAGGAAATGAGAGAGGATAGGATGAGGATAGGACAAATCCATGTCTGCCTCTGCCTGGGAAGGTCTGATAACATTGTCCTCACCCCGTTTGAGTAGAAACAGTCATTCTGCCTATCGCAGAAGACACCCTGCTGATAGACACCCTGCTGACCCAGGCCATGGACACCAGCAGACGGTATGCTGGCCATGGAGAGCTCACATGGCTGTGTGCATTGCAGACACAGGGAAACTAGTAAGACTACAGGCACTCTGACTTATCTCTACTAGATTTTCAAATCCAGGTGATGGAGTTTTTTTCAGTACTACCTAATTTCCTTGAGGTCAGAATGTCAAGGCATGGTGTTATACTTGGGCACAAATGATTAATCCCCTATGGGTACACACTACTTTGCTTTCAGACCTCATGTTATTAGGATCCAAAATTCAAGATGATAGAGTTCCCTATTGGAAAAGCATACATGAACTTTAGTTCTGAATGTAGTTCTGAATTCCTCCTGGGAGAACACACCTGGATTCCCACATAAGACACTGGCATGTGATCAGACAGATTAATGGAACTAAACAGAAAACCCCCAAAAGATGAAAACTTAGACCACAATAAAGATGGTCTTGGAAAAGGATTTTTCAACAAATGGTCAGTGAAGTATAAGGGAAAAATAAACTGAGATACATATGCAGGCCCTTCAAAAACTTCATGGATGATGTATATTTTGAAAAGCACTGTGCAGGCTGGCGCCGCGGCTCACTTGGCTAATCCTCCACCTGCAGCGCTGGCACCCTGGGTTCTAGTCCTGGTTGGGGTGCCGGATTCTGTCCTGGTTGCTCCTCTTCCAGTCCAGCTCTCTGCTGTGGTCCGGGAAGGCAGTGGAGGATGGCCCAAGTGCTTGGGCCCTGCACCTCCATGGGAGACCAGGAGGAAGCACCTGGCTCCTTGCTTCCAATTGGCGCAGCACGCAGGCCGTAGCAGCCATTTAGGGGGTGAACCAACGGAAGGAAGACCTTTCTCTCTGTCTCTCTCTCACTGTCTAACTCTGCCTGTAAAAAAAAAAAAAAAAAAAAAAAAAGAGAGAGAGAGAGAGAGAAAAGCACTGTGCAAGGATTTCAAGTTTTTGCATGAAAAGACTCCTCATTTTTCCACAGCATTTTTGAGATCCCTGTATATCACTCCACACTTCGGCCACGCCGCCCCCCTCCTGCATGTCCGCATCCATCACTGAATCCTGTTTCTCAGAAACACTCTTGGCCCTTCTCCTGCCTTTGCTTACCCTGCTGGACCTCAGACTCGCTTTTTTCCCATCCTAAACACGTCCACAGAAATGGGCCTTCATTGCAGAAAGGAAGGGATGCCTGTCCTCAAGACTGAATTTCTGATAGGAAGCAGCAAGACCAGGACAAGGGCAGCAAACACTGACCTTGACGCTAGTCTGGGAGCAGCGCCTCTTCAAACACTTCACCAGAGGCAACAGCCCGGAGGCCCTCTGCTGACCTACATTTGCCAGGATTCCTATCACTGCTAAGATTCTCCTGGCATCACTACAAAGCCAGGCATGCACAGCTGTCTGGGCCTTGCAGGTGGCCTGGGGAAAGTCAGTTCTAACGTGCAGTAGGGTGCGTTTGGATAGCAGACATTTTCCATGCTCTGTCTTCATAAGAAGCCTGGCACATAATGCCCACGTCAGGGGCCCGAGTCAAACAAAAGGAGCTTTACCACTATCAGAAAATGTGGTTGGCTTCAACGAAGACCGAGTTCAGTGATAATACCAATTGGAATAATTGGTGTAATTGGAATAATAATAATTGGAATAACTGGATAATACCAATTGGTTAATACCAATTTTTTTTGACAGGCAGAGTTAGAGAGAGAGAAAAAGATCTTCCTTCCGTTGGTTCACCCCCCAAATGGCCGCTACAGCCGGTGGGCTGCGCCAATCGGAAGCCAGGAGCCAGGTGCTTCTCCTGGTCTCCCATGTGGGTGCAGGGCCCAAGCACTTGGGCCATCCTCCACTGCACTCCCTGGCCACAGCAGAGAGCTGGACTGGAAGAGGAGCAACCGGACAGAATCCAGCGCCCCAAATGGGACTAGAACCCGGTATGCCAGCACTGCAGGTGGAGGATTAGCCTAGTGAGCTGGCCTGGAGCTATTTTTTCAATTGACTCTTTGTGGGGAGCAATCCGGACTAGACTGAGTTACTGGAATTAAGACTTATTCTATGCATCTGCTCTCCCACTGTGGGGAGCAAACCGGACTAGACTGAGTTACTGGAATTAAGACTTATTCTATGCATCTGCTCTCCCACAATATGGCGCTGGGAGAGAAGTAAACAGCTTCCGCACAGCTGCCTCCAGTTCAACCAATAAACTGTAGGACTTGCTCCTGATTGGAGGAGAGCAGCGTACTCGGCGTGTGGGCAGCCGAGTTGGGATTGGCGGAGGAGGACTATAAAGGAGGAGAGAGACGGCATGCACCAGGAACATCTATGGGGAACATCTAAGGGAACCCGTGCAGCCCCCGAGAAGAGCCGGCCGGCGGTGTGCCGCTCCCCTGCGGAAGTGGGGAATGTGGCCAGGGGGAACTGCCCTTCCACGGAGGTGGAAGGGATAGTAGCCAACCCGGGAAGAACCAGCAGCAAACCCGGGGAGGGCCGAGCAGACGAAAGAACAGCGCAGGGTCCTGTGTCGTTCCTCCACGAAGAGGGGGAGCGACAACTCTTTCCATAATTCTGAGTCTTTCACATAAAAACAAATTCCTTTCTCTGAGTGACCAGCGTGTTTCTTCTCAACAGGGGCACTACTAGCCCATTCAGCAACTTAACACAAAGTAGACAAAGGTACCCTTCTTTTGGACAGAAGGTCCCACTCAGGTGCACACCTCCATCCAGGTGCCTTATGCATGGAAAAATTTATACAACTGCACCAGGTGACCTTGATTCTGATGTACTTGTTCCCAGAGACATGCTAGCCTAAACTGTTTGGTTCACCAACCATCAAAGAGCAGCTGAGGGTACAGAGAACCTCAATTCCTGAGCCCCATCTACATGCTAGCAGTTGAATGTCTTGTTTCATTAAATCCTCCTAGTAAGCTTTTTGCTTTTATTTCATAGATAAGGAGGCTGAAACATCTGCCATAGTTAGTAGGTGATGGAGACAGTATTTGGACTCAGGACTGTCTAACCCAAAGGCCATGTTTTGTCCACCTTGCAAAAGTTCCTCACTGGGGACTCAATCCAGTGAGGCAGACACACAAGACATGGAGAAGTGCCAGTTACACGCTCAGATGAGGCCGCGTTTTTCAGACAAGATGTAGAGAAGTACCAGCTACGTGCTCAGATGAGGCCACATCTTTCAGACAAGACGTAGAGAAGTACCAGCTACGTGCTCAGATGAGCCACAACTTTCCCTGACTCACGACAGGGTCTTAGCAGCTCAGAATGCTAGAGAGCCCAGATTCATGGGAACGAATTTGGGGTTTATCTTATTCCACTGATCATCAAGGAATGACATCGTACGAACTCTAGATTCCCTCGGTGAGAAGGCCCTCACACTGACCATGTGGGAACTTTAAATTTTTTTTTACTTTTGATTGTGAATAAAATTGGAGAGAAAAGCCACAACAATCCTCATTTGCCACCATCCAGCTACCTAAGCGATCAGTATGGGGATAATCTTGTCTATTTATGCATCTCCAATTCATTATTCTAAAGTTAATTTGATACACAAAATGTCTTCTGAAAATAGTCTCCTTAAAAATGAAACCACAATCTTGTTATCACACCAAAAAATAAAGGTATTTCTTTGATACTATCAAATACCTTATTAATAGTCAAATACCATTATATACTGATTTTTCAAAGTTTGTTGAATCAAGATCTAAATAAGGTTTAAACAATGAAACTGACTGCTTCTTTAGTAATTTTGAATAGGTAGGTTATTTTCCCTTTCTCTTTTTTTTTCTTTGCAGTTTATCTTTTAAAAAGTAATTTGTTGGGGCCAGCGCCATGGCACAGTAGGTTAATTCTCTGCCTGTGGCACTGGATCCCATATGGGCGCCGGTTTTAGTCCTGGCTGCTCCTCTTCCAATCTAGCTCTCTGCCATGACCTGGGAAGGCAGTGGAGGATGGCCCAAGTCCTTGGGCCCCTGCACACACAGGAGACCAAGAAGAAGCACCTGGCTCCTGGCTTCAGATTGGTGCAGCTCCAGCCGTTGCGGCCATTTGGAGAGTGAACCAGTGGACGAGAAGACCTTTCTGTCTCTCCCTCTCACTGTAACTCTACCTCTCAAATAAATAAATAAAATCTTTAAAAAAAAGTAATTTGTCCTGTATGGTATCCCACATTCTAGAGTATTCCCTCCTTTGGGAGTTATTTTCAGGGTGAAAAATAAGGTACCTATGAGAACATAGGTGGGTGAGGGAAAGATTATAGAATCTGGAATCAGATTTGTTTAAATCCTTGAACTAAAATGAGAACTATATGGATTTTTTTAAAGATTTATTTTTTATTTATTTGAAAGGCAGAGTTAGAGAGAAAAGAGGAGATACAGAGAAAGATCTTTTATCCACTGGTTCAAATCACGAAATGGCTGCAACAGCCAGGACTGGGCCATCCTGAAGTCAGGAGCCAGGAGCTTTTTCCAGGTCTGCCACATGGGTGCAGGAGCCGAAATGTCTGGACCACCCTCTGTTGTTTTTCAGGTGCATTAGCAGGGAGCTGGATTGGAACTGGAGCAGCTGGGTATCAAACTCGCACCCATATGAGATGCCGGCTTTGCACTGGCCCTGAAAGCTATATGGATTTTAGCAAGATGTTGAATATTCATTTTCCAATTTTCTAATCTATAAAATGGTCTTGAAAAATGACAGTGCTTAACTTGGTGAATTACGAGTGAAAAGTCATTAACAAGGCCATTCTGAAGGAGGCTGTGATGTCCTGTTCTCCCCTCCCCTATTCTGTCCCTAGAGTGACCGTACACATCAATAGAGGGGATCTGGCAATGCAGACAGTGAGCTGACTCACCTCCTGCCTCTCACTCTGGAACTCCGTCCTGCCCTTGGCAGTGTAGACAGTGAGTTGACTCACCTCCTGCCTCTCACTCTGGAACTCTGTCCTGCCCTTGGCAGTGTAGACAGTGAATTGACTCACCTCCTGCCTCTCACTCTGGAACTCTGTCCTGCCCTTGGAAGCAGGGCCCTTGCTGGGCTCACGCACCGTCTTTCAAGGTACTTCAGCTTTCCTCATCGTGTGCACTCCCAGCTAACACACCGAATATGTTGCTTGTTTATTCCTAATTGTTAGCCCCTCCCCACTAGAACGTCAGCTTCCCGAGGGTGGAACTGAGTCTGTTTTGTTTGCTGCCGTGTCCCTAACTCGTAGAATCACGTTTGGAACACAGAAGGCCCTCAATTCTTACCCTCTGGGTTGAATTATCTTCTTAGTTCTTGTGATGTTGAGGCATCCACCCCAAATAACATCTCTGGTCAAGAAAACATTAAAGGCTAAAAACAAACAAACAAAAAACAAAACAAAAAAAGGCTACAAAGAATTGTTAATTCTGTTCATCTATTTATTCTGCTCTTTAAAAATTTTGGTAGGGTGTTTATGTTCCTGTCTACAATTTATGTTCTGTTTCCAATCTGCTATTCTACGAGCCATCTGGGTAATCTCTAAATCTATTACCCACAATTTGGAGTATCTTATTTCTTATACAAATCACATTATTGGTATCTGCCAAGACTGTCAAGCTCTGGCAAAAATCCTCCTTTTCCTCCGTATGGGATAATGTTCACTGCTTCCTTATTAAGGCGGTAAGCTCAGCAGTTCTGCTGACAGTGAGCCAAGCTTCTTTTGCCAAGGGAATGGTATATGCTGGTTTTTTTTAAACCAAAGCCACCAAGTAATGCAGCAGCAGCAGCAATGCACATACTCCTCAATCTCCCTATTGCCAGAGAAGATGGGTAATAGGAGCCGTGGATACACTGAGAATATTTCTAAGTCCAGGTGCTAGAATACGTTTCTGTTGTTTACAATAGTTGTAGCTCACATGTGAATAAACACGGGCTCTGACACGCTCAAAGGAGTTTACGAATCTTCCCATCCCAGTCACACTGGAGTTCTCAGTGGCATTCTTCCCCCTTCCTATGCTATAAAAGGCTGCTGCAGACTCCGTGTTCCTACCCACAATTTGATCTCATGTGCTCTCTATTCCAGCTCCGTGACCAAATCTGCCAGCTCTGTTTATGCCAGCTCACTTGGACAGTCTGGCTTTTTGATTTGCAATCTCGCCAACTCTGCGTTTTGGTTCTTCACATGGGCTTGAAGGCTACAAACTGTGGACCAAGGAAGCGCACCCCAGGTCTGAGTCAGGACCCTGGGAACCTTGCTGCTGGGCCCTGTTTGGACAGGAAACAATTTTATGCTTTGGCTCATCATCAACACATGCCAGAGGTACTGGTCAGGTACAGGGTTGGGCCATATCTCTTTATTCACAAAGAAAAGATGTTTACATATATTTTAAAAGCCAGTTTCTAGGTTCTAGACCCCTTTAGTTGTTAAGTAATAGGCACAGGGATGCCCAGTTGACGGCATGGCACTCTCTCACTGGGATGGAAGCAGACTAACAATCACACTAAATGTGATGGTGCTACAGATGCAGCTCCTCACGGTATGGCACCCAGCTTCTTGTAGTGAGGTTTTAAAAACATGCTTAACTCATTTCCATTATAAATCCATTCTTATAAATATAGAGAAAAGAACCAAACTGCACACTCACAGTCTCACCACCGAGATGGATGCACTCAACCCCTGGTAATTTCTTCCCTCTTCCTCTTCCCAGGACAGTGTGGAAAGCATACTGCTTTTCTGTTTAAGTCCTTTTTTTCTGTCCCTGCACATGTGCGTCCCTTTATTGCTCTTGCCTTGTGGTATTAATGGAATACTTAATGGACCAGGGACTCCAGATCAGGTGATGGCTGGAAGCACCTGTGTGTGTCTGCATTAGTTTCTTTCCTTTCTCTCACTTATGTGTGTGACAGGCAGGCTGTAGGTCCTTCTGTTGTCCCTAGAACTTAGTACTAGGGAGGCCAGCTACAGCTGTAGTGTATGACAGTATGTGTGTGTGCTTTCTGTCTCTGTGTAAATGGACAAGTGTTCACTCAATTGTGCAGTCACTATTTCATTTAATGTTAACGTATAATATAAAAATGAAAGTGATTTTGCTAACAAGTGCTTGTCCCCTATAGTCTGTGGGAAAATAGAATTAAAATTTATTTTGGTGTAAAAAATGAAATCCCTGAAAAATTTTTCTTTTTATTTGACAGGCAGAGTTAGACAGTGAGAGAGAGAGACAGAGAGAAAGGTCTTCCTTCTGTTGGTTCACCCCCCAAATGGCTGCTACGGCCAGAACTGCACTGATCCAAAGCCAGGAGCCAGGTGCTTCCTCCTGGTCTCCCATGTGGGTGCAGGAGCCCAAGCACTTGGGCCATCCTCCACTGCCTTCCTGGGCCACAGCAGAGAGCTGGACTGGAAGAGAAGCAACCGGGACTAGAACCTGGCGCCCATATGGGATGCCGGCACCACAGGCGGAGGATTAACCAAGTGAGCCACAGTGCCGGCCCCACCTGAACAATTTTTCATAACATAAAGTTTCCATGTCCTCATGAAATGAATGTCTCAGCTACTTTGGGTCCTGAGAGACGTCTGTGACAGCTGCTGTGGATCCAGCACACCAGTGAGATTTCCTGTGAGGGCAGCTGAGAGCACAGGGGGTGTGCTGCTTACGCCCCTGTCCTGACTGGCTCTGCATCAGATCTCTCATGCTGTCCACAGATTCAACCTCTAGTGGAGCCAGGGACTGGGCATTTCTGCAGAGCGGGGGTCTAGTCCACACTTTGTCTCACATGTCTGGGTGGGGTCTTCAAAGATTTCTCTGCTTGAAAATCACTCAACATGATGAAATACTCAAATGACTGGAGAAGGGACCCTCCCCATGGACCTAAAGCAGGAGTCAAAAGCTCAGAGTGGCTTCTCCTGGTTGCATGACGCCCACCAATTATTGTGTGATCAGGAGAAAGAAACTGAACTGCTGGCTTCTGCTGCTTGATCCCTAAGAACAGGGTATTAATCCATGCTTTTACCTTCTTCAGTAGGACTCGGGATGATAACATCTATTAAACACCTTCGTGTGGCAGGCATTGTTTAAAGCACTTCATAAACATTACCTTATTTAGTTCTCACAACCTACGAACAGGGTCACACTGTTATCTCTACATTAAGCAATTTTAAGATTATACTGTCAGAATATGGTGACGCCAGGGGAGTCATTTGACCAAAGGGCTAAGATGGTGATCAGGATACCCACCTCCCATGCTGGCATACCTCCGTTAGATCCTGGGCTCCAGATTCTGACACCAGCTCCCTGCTGGGCACAGCCTGGGAGGCAACAGTGCTGGTTCCACCCATGTGGGAGACCAGATTGCATTCCAGCTCTGGCCATTGTGGGCAATTGGGGAGTGAACAAGAGGAAGGGGGCTCACTCACTCTGTCTCTCATATTTCTTAAAACGATAAGTTAAAAAAAAGAATACGATGATGCCAAATTTTGACAAGGCATTTTGGCTATGATGCTTAAAGCAGTTATTGATTCAAAGTAGACAGTTGGCTCTATTTACCTAAAAGAGCAAAAGGCTATGCAATCTCAGGTAAACAATGTCTTCACTATTTCTCTCAGAGAGAGGTACCAAGAGCAATGAGCTCTAGGCTTGGACTGAGCCTTCTCTAAGGACTAACTACTCCAGATCCTAAACTGATGCTACCTGCCCTTGCGCCAGAGGCAACAAAGCTACCGCCTTCTCCAATCACCAGACAGACTCCACGTTATGAGGCACCTGAAGATCCCCATCAACCAGGGACCTCTGTGGGACCAGGTAGAGAACGACTTTAGTGCGCATGCCACAGTTCTGTTGTTACCTTGGCTGTAACACAGAATGGAGAGGCAGAAGTGAGGTATATCTTACAGGCAAAAGTGACTTCAAGAGCGAGGACGCTCCAGAAAGACCCCCTTTCCCAGATCACGCTCCTAGAGAAGTGCCACAGTCCGAGAACGAGAAACTGCATCCCATCACTCAAATCACAGCTGATAATCTCAAAGTGCTTTGGAAGGCAGCCGATCCTCCTATGGGAGTGCCTTCAATTAGTATCTACATAATTCAGTAACAAAGCTGTCGTCCTCTCCTGCTAACTGGAGGCTGAAATGCTGAGGAGAGGCGGCACATGCTCTGGATTTGTCATCATCCCTCTTATTTTCCCAAGCTATTAAAAATATTTTTCTCCAAGTATTACTCTTATCAAAAGAGTCTGGGCTTTTTTTTTTAAGCTGTTCATTTATCCTGATTTGATGGAATAGGAAAAAAAAAAAACCTTAAAAATTCCTACAGGAACATAGCCCCATCCATTTATTCATGAACAGCATGGCAGGGATCAAATCAGGGAAGTCTCCGAGTAGGGATATTAATAGAACAGCGGAAAGGAGTTAATCTTGTATTAGACTACACTGGATAAGAAAACTGTCATCCAATTGGAGCAGCTTCCTCTAATTCTAATCACCCATGCATTAGGGAAAAGCCTTAAATACATATTAGAAAGTTCTTCAGGCTTTAATGCCATTATAAACGCTGTCCTCACAGGGACAAGGAGTTGCAAGGAGAGGAGCAGTTCCTTGTCTTTCAGGAAAACTTAAACATGCTTGTTCAAAGAGACAGTCAGAGGACTTACTAAATAAAAGGGTAAACTGATATTAAACAGTGGAGAAGCTGGAGAGCATTTTGCTTGGGTCACGGAAGCCAGCATCAGTGAGAGGCAGGTGGGTATCACCTGACTGCACAAGTGGTGTCCTAGGGACACAGCACATCACCAGGTGGCAGTGGCATTCTGACTTGGAGGGCACAACGGCAATGGTCGGAGAAACATCAGATAACAAAGAGCAAAGGACATTTAACTGTATTTAAAATTTGTATGTTATTTTTTGAAAAGATTTTTATTTATTTGAGAAGTAGAGTTACAGACAGCGAGAGGGAGAGACAGAAAGAAAGGTCTTCCGTCCATTGGTTCACTCCCCAAATGGCTGCAACCGGCCGGAGTTTTTTGGGCCGATCCGAAGCCAGGAATCAGGAGCTTCTTCCAGGTCTCCCACCTGGGTGCAGGGGCCCAAGCACTTGGGCCATCTTCTACTGCTTTCCCAGGCCATAGCAGAGAGCTGGATTGGAAGAGGAGCAGCTGGGACTCAAACCAGCACCCATATGGGATACCGGCGCCGTAGGTATAGGATTAACCTACTGTGCCACAGCACCGGTGAAAAATTTTTATAAGTTATTTCAAAAATCATTAAATACATGTACTTTCTGAAACTCTGACAATTTATTTTCAAAGTTGTCAACATTATAAAAAGCAAAGAAAGTAGAAGTGTGCCAGATTAAAGAAACATGTCATCCAACGGTCCTGAGCTGCTGCTGTTCAGAGGAAAGGGTGCGTGGGGCTTATCCTGATGGACAGAACCGGAATACAGACGCCTGGCAGGGAGCATGGAACAGTGTTAGACCCAGCGACGTGTGCACTTCTGATTTCACGGTCCTTGAACTGTTGGAGGTGCCCTTGTTTTTAGGGGTAAAGGGTAAGATACGTGGAACTCATCCACAAATGCTTTAGAGATACACACATACACACACACACACACAGACTGACAGGACAAACGGGTAAAATCTGAACACTTAGTGAGCATGGGTATGGAAAGGGCAAACAATGACTCCAACTACAGGAGGAATCTAAGCCAAACTCCCAGAATCAGAGAGCAGACTGGTGGTTATTAGGCACTGAAGGGAGGGGAAGTGAGGCTGAGACGACAAGCAAGATTAAGTTTCAACCGGCAGTGACAAGTTTTGGAGATGTGCTTCACAGCATGCGTCCACACTGGACAATACTGTACTGTTCACTTAAAATTTTGTTCTGAGAGTAACAGCATTGTAAATGTTCCTGCTTGGGGCTGGTACTGTGGCACAGCGGGTCAAGCTGCCATCCGAGGTGAAGTGCCGGCCCATATGCGCTTCAGTTCGATTCCTAGCTGCTCCACTTCTGCTCTAGCTCCCTGATAATGCACCTGGGAAAGCAGCAAAGGACGGCCCAAGTTCTTGGGTCCCTTCACCCATGTGGGAGATCCAGATGAAGCCCCTGGCTTCAGCCTGGCCCAGCCCAAGATGTTGTGGACATTTAGCACCAGTGGATGGTTCAAAACACAAATAAAAATAAATGTTCTTGCTCCAATAAAAGTTTTAAATGGGTACATTTCTGATCTTTGTACTACTCTTGCAAATTTCTATACAACTGAAATATTTAGAAATAAAAAGCTCACCAGAAAGGTCACTCAATTACGTCAAGATGTCAATTTTCCCAAAACTGGCCTGTGAATTTGATATAATTCCTATAAAAATTCTAAAGGGTTTTAATTGGAAATTGATAAGCTGAATCTAAAATATGACTAGAGATGCAAAGAGTTTCGAACAGCCAAAACGATTCTATAAAAGAAAATCAATTTGGAGGACTTAAACCATCTGATTTCAAAGCTTACCATATAATTAAGACAATGTGATACTGGCATATGAAAACAGAATTAGGATTAAAGAAATGAATTCTTATATTTATGATCAAATGATTTTTGACCAAGGACAATTCAGTGGTGGAGGGGAAATAGTCTTTTCAAAAAATGATGCTGGGGCAGTTGGGTAGCCACATGCAAGAATAATGAACTTAGAACCTTACCTCACACTACAAAAAAATTAGCTCAACACGGAACATAAACCTAAATGTAACAAACTACAGAACTTCTGGAAGAAAATATAAGAGAAAATCTGACTTTGGGTTGGGCAGAAAATTTTCAAAAATGGCAACAAATAAGTTTAAAAAAACCTCAAGTAGTTGGATTTAATAAAAATGTAAAACCTTTGTGCTTTAAAAGACGGTGACTTGATCAGCCCTTGTCCTGACTGTTGATGAACAACTTAATATTTTATCCCTCTTAGCATTTTTTTTGTTTGTTCTACTTAATACTATTGGTTTAATTCTGTAATTAATACACAGTTATTCTTAAGTGTTGAAACTTAACTGAAAAGTGATCCCTGTTAAATATAAGAGTGGGAATAAGAGAGGGATGAGATGTACAATCTGGGACACACTCAATCAAACTTGCCCCAAATGGTAGAGTTAGAAACATACCAGGGGATTCCAATTCAATCCCATCAAGGTGGCATGTCCCAATGCCATCCCACTAGCCCATTTGATCAATTTCTGTTCACAATTGATCATAATGATAGGACTAAGAATCAAAGGGATCACATAAACAAGACTAGTGTCTGCTAATACTAACTGATAGAACAAAAAAGGGAGAGAACGATCCAACATGGGAAGTGGGATACACAGCAGACTCATAGAATGGCGGATGTCCTAAACAGCACTCTGGCCCCAGAATCAGCCCTTAAGGCATTCGGATCTGGCTGAAGAGCCCATGAGAGTATTTCAGGCATGGAAAGCCAAGACACTGGCAAAAAAAAAAAAAAAAAAAAAAAAAGTGACCTAAATGAAAGACCTCCGCAAGTGAGATCCCAGTGGAAAGAACAGGTCATCAAAGAAGGAGGCACCTTTCTCTGTTGGGAGGAGAGAACTTCCACTTTGACTATGACCTTGTCTAAATATGATCAGAGTCGGTGAACTCAAAAGGCTTCCATAGCCTTGGAAACTCATGACAAGAGCCTGGGGTTATTACTGATGCCATAAACAAGAGTGTCAATTTGTTAAGTCAACAACAGGAGTCACTGTGCACTTACTCCTCATGTAGGATCTCTGTCCCTAATATGCTGTACATTGTGATTTAATGCTATAACTAATACTCAAACTGTATTTTTCACTTTGTGTTGCTATGTGGGTGCAAACTGTTGAAATCTTTACTTAATATATACTAAACTGATCTTCTGTATATAAAGAGAATTGAAAATGAATCTTGATGTGAATGGAAGGGGAGAGGGAGCGGGAGATGGGAGGGTTGCAGGTGGGAGGGAAGTTATGGGGGGGAAAGACACTGTAATCCATAAACTGTACTTTGGAAATTTATATTCATTAAATAAAAGTTAAAAAAAAAGTTAAAAAGTTAAAAAAAAAAAAAGACGCTATTAAGGGGCTGGTGTTGTGGCACAGCAAGTTAAAGCCATGGCCTGAAGCGCCAGCATCCCATATGGGCTCTGGTTCTAGTCCCGGCTGCTACTCTTTCAATCCAGCTCTCTGCTGTGGCCTGGGAAAGCAGTACAAGATGGCCCAAGTGATTGGGCCCCTGCACCCAGGTGGGAGACCTGGAAGAAGCTCCTGGCTCCTGGCTTTGGATCAGCACTTTAGATCAGCACAGCTCCAGCCCTTGCGGCCATCTGGGGAGTGAACCAGAGGATGAAAGACCTCTTTGTCTCTACCTCTCTCTGTAACTCTTTCAAATAAATAAAATCAATCTATTAGGAAAATATTGCACAGTATAGATTTGCTAGAGAAGCCTCTATCTGGTATAACAAAGTTTTTTTTACAAGATCTATTATTTTGAAACTCAGAGTTACGGGGGTGGGGTGGGGTGGGGAATCTTCCATTCAGTATTTCACTTCCCAGATGGCCACAACAGCCTGCACTGGGCCAGGCAGAAGACAAAAGCCCAGAGCTTCAAATGGGTCTCTCATGTGGGTGGCAGGGGCCATCTTCCTCTGCTTTCCCAGGTTACCAAGGAGCTGGAACAGAAGAGGAGCAGCCACTTCTGATATGAATAGGTGTCCATATGGGATGCCACCTGGTGTTCCAGGTGGCAGCAATAATCACTATGCTGTAACACTGGCCCCTGTGCAAAAGTCTTACAATCTAATAGTAAAAAACAAACAAACAAAAACTACCTTTAAAATGGGCAAAAGATATGAATAGACATTTCCCCAAATAAGACATATGGGTGGCCAATAGTATATGAAAAGATGCTCAATATTACAAGTCATCAGGGAAATGCAAATTAAAACCACAATGGATATTGCTTCATATCCACTACAATGGCTAAATGAAAAAGACAATATAGGCGCAAAAACTGTGACACAGCAAGTTACGTTGCCACCTGGGATGCCCCACCCCAAGTCAATTTGCCTGGGATAGAGTCCACCTCTGCTCTGATCCAGCTTCCTGCCAATGTGCACTGTGGGTACCTGTCACCCATGAGGAAGACCCAAATGGAATTCTTGCCTCCTGACTTTGGCCTGGCCCAGTCCCAGCTGTAGCAGGCATTTGGGGAGTGAACCAGCAGATAGAGGATCTCTTTCTTTCTCATTATCTGTCACTCTTTCACATATATAAATAAACTTTTAAAAAGGCTTTTAAAAAAGACAATATATATGTGTGTTTATGCAGAGAATCTAAAATAATCATACATTGCTGTTGGGAACGTAAAATGGTACAGCTACTCTGCAAAACAATTTGGCAGTTTTAAAAATGTTCAACATGGGGCCAGTGCTGTTGCTTTGTGGGCTAAGCCTCTGCCTATGGTGCCAGCATCCCAAATGGGCTCCAGTTCTAGTCCCAGCTGCTCCACTTCCAATCCAGCTCTCTGCTGTGGCCTGGGAAAGCAGTAGAAGATGGCCCAAGTCCTTGGGCCCCTGCAACAATGTGGGAGACCCAGAAGAAGCTCCTGGCTCCTGGCTTTGGATTGGCCTGGCTCCAGACTTCGGGGCCATTTGGAGACTGAACCAGCGGATAGGGACCTGAACCAGCGGATAGAGGACCTTTTTCTCTTTCTCCCTCTCTCCATAACTTTGCCTCTCAAATAAATTAATAAAACCTTTAAAACAAAGTTCAACACACATGTACCACAGAAACCCACAATTTCACTCTTAGGAATCAAGCTGAGGAAAATGAAAACAACAACCACACAAAGACATATACGAAAATGTTCAGAGCAACATGATTCTTACTAGTCAAAGCCTGGACGTATTTCCATCAAAATGAACAAAATGTGGCCCATCCAGAGTAGAATGTAATTCAGCAATGAAAAGAAATGAAACACTGATACTGGGTACAATATGGACGAACCTCAGCAATCAAGATACAAAAGACTATGTATTTATAGTTCCACTTCTATGAATCTCTAGAAAAGGCAGTTTTATAGAGAAAAAAGCAGGCTAGCAGTTGCCTAGAGCTGGAGGTGGAAGTGAGGTGCCATAAGCAGAAGGAAACTTTCTGGGGTGGTAGAAATGTTTAACTGGATTGTGGTGATGGTTTCACAGCTGTATACATTTATGAAAACCATTAGCCTATACATTTGTGATGGGTGAATTTTATGGTATGTAATTTATCCTTCAATAAAGCTGCTAAAAAGATCAGTGTAGCCAAGTTAACAAGGAAAATGCAGTATATGAGGCTTTCACTTTGTCAGGCCACTCTTGTTTAGTTGTGCCCAAATGAGCCTGTCGTCAACTACTCTCTCGGAGATGATTACAGTCTTCATGGTACATATAGGAAAGCTGAAGTCCTTTCTGTACCAGGCATTATGGTTTCCTGTCTTGCATTAATCCTATTTAATAATCATGACAGCCAATGAAATTGATTATTACTCTTATTTTGTAGGTTTGGGTTCAGAAAAGTTTTTAATATGGTAGGGCTATGTTAATGTGGTTTGGCAAGGCTAAATCACATAACATGAGACTGGCTGAAAGTAAGGGATATGGCATTGCTAGGTTATATACCATTACCCTGGGAAAGTAAAGCTCCATGCAAGAATGGTTGTAAAGTTAAAAAAAAGATCCTACATCAACAGAAAGAGACTCCAATTTCATATTTAGGCGGAAAGGAAAGAGCGCATTACTAAACAACCATTTGATTTTTCAATAGATTAAGAACAACTGTAACAAAGTAATCAAAGTGGAATTTCTCTGATATTATGATAGCAGAAAGCTATTCAAAACAAATTATCACATGTGATTTGATTTTCATAACTCAACCTAAGTTTAGTAAGTTAATAATATCCATTTTGGGGCTGGCACTGTGGCTCAGTGGGTTAACACCCTGGCCTGAAGCGCCAGCATCCCATATGGGTGCTGGTTCAAGTTCCTGCAGCTCCACTTCCTGGCCAGCTCTCTGCTATGGCCTGGGAAAGCAGTAGAAGATGGCCCAAGTGCTTGGGCCCCTGCACCCACGTGGGAGACCAGAAGAAGCTCCTGGCTCCTGCCTTCAGATGGGCGCAGTTCCAGCTGTTGTGGCCAATTGGGGAGTAAACCATAGGATGGAAGACCTTTCTCTCTCTCTGCCTCTCCTCTCTCTGTGTAACTCTGACTTTCAAATAAATAAATCTTAAAAAATATTCATTTTAAGGGTGTGTGTGGTTTTTTCTTTATGAGTAGGGTAGGATTTCATGCTTCATGAAGATTTTATGATGGATGAATAATGAATAAACATCAATGGGATTCTTTCCACGCATGTTTTAAGTTTATGATTTTAGAAGGATACCAGGAAGGTTTTTTTTTTTTTTTTTTTGACAGGCAGAGTGGATAGTGAGAGAGACAGAGAGCCGTTGGTTCACCCTCCAATGGCCGCCATGGCTGGCGCACTGCGGCCGGCGCACCGCGCTGATCCGAAGGTAGGAGCCAGGTGCTTCTCCTGGTCTCCCATGGGGTGCAGGGCTCAAGCACTTGGGCCATCCTCCACTGCACTCCCGGGCCACAGCAGAGAGCTGGCCTGGAAGAGGGGCAACCAGGAAAGAATCCGGCGCCCCAACCGGGACTAGAACCCGGTGTGCCGGCGCTGCTAGGTGGAGGATTAGCCTAGTGAGCCTCGGCGCCAGCCCCAGGAAGTTATTTTTAGAAGGATACTGGCCAGCAACTTTTTCAATTGTACTTATTTTCTACACATAGTGAAATGCTTAGGAAGGCACCAGAAAGGGTTTATGCCAAACTTCAGCAGGACTCATGGTCCATGGGATTTGTTGCCTTTGTTAAACAATGACTTTGGAAGGTCCAAACTCAACCACTTACCCCATCTGAACAGCATATGTTTTCTGTGGGGAGCCTGACTGATGGTTGACATACGACAGTGTATAGTCCTCAAAAACTGGTGGTTACTATCAGCATAGATGAAAAGTGTTTTTGAAAATGAGAAGTCTAAATAACATATAGATATATACAATGAATACTCTTGTACGTGCTGCCACTGTTGACTCGAGAGAACATCTGTTTCTACAATTATATGAGTGTCCTGGAAAAATTCTCCATGGATCAGCTTTATTCTGGAACAAGCCTTTTGTTCTGATCACATGTCCTGGGCTGCTTCAGCCTCTATTAGCAGAAGTCATCAAGAGGCAGCGTAGAAAGCACTGCTCCTGTCTGTCTCTTGGTGAGGCAGTAGGTGATGATTCAAGTAATAGGAGCTCTGGGTTGCATTCCTGACTCCCAGCTTCAGCCCTGTCTGATGCTAGCCTAGCCAATTGAGACTCCCTCTCAATCTGGTGTTCTCCCTGAGAAATGTAAAAAAATCTGCAAGGAATATGAAGTTAACTGTCCCATCTATGAGGCTACTTCAAAAAGTTAGTAGAAAATGGAATTAAGGGACCAGTGCTGTGGCGCAGTGGATAAGGCTGCCGCCTGCAGTCCCGGCATCCCATATGGACGCTGGTTCGAGTCCTGGTTGCTATACTTCCAACCCAGGTCTCTGCTGCGGCCTAGGAAAGCAGTGGAAGATGGCCCAAGTCCTTGGGCCCTGCACCACTTGGGAGACTGGAGGAGGCTCCTGGCTTCTAGCTTCTGGCTCTGGTTCCCAATCGGCACAGCTCTGGCTATTGCAGCCATCTGAGGAGTGAACCAGCAGATGGCAGACACCTCTCTCTCTCTGCCTCTGCCTCTCTGTAACTCTGCCTTTCAAATAAATAAATAAATCTTAAAAAAAAAATAAAATGGAATTAAAAGTTTATTTTGAAGCAAAAAATCTGAGATCCATTCAGTTTTTTATAATATGAATTTTCATAAATTTATCTTTTAGTTCCATTATTTCCTTGAGCTTTTAAAAATCTCATTTCACCTTACTTCACGATTTGGGGCCAATAAAGAGAGAAATAAGAGCATGAAGCCTACTGCTACTCTTCTCACCCTGAGTGCAGACACAATGCATGCGTGGCCTGCTCCAAGGACACCCAAATGTCCACAGTTATCACGGATCGGGAGGGTCAAGATCACTTTGTGCGTGCACAAACACATATTCTCCTGAGGGCCCACTGATGCATCAGTTTGAGTTTTAGTAAGATAAAGAGCAGAAAGACACCCAAAATTACACATTCCAGCTTAAGGAATGAAAGTGGTAGGTCTATGAATTTACTGAAGAGCCAGGGGATTACAGATTTCTGGCTACCTCTGTATATACCTTTCACAGTCATTTTACAGGTCAGAACACTGAGGCTTAAAGATGTAGTGAAGCTTTTGGGCCCATCCAATAATAATGCACAGGGCAAGGAGAAAGAGTGGCTACTGAAATTTCAAGATGGTTTTACCCAAAAAGTACATATGTGTATTGTGCTTTGAATATTAAGAATGTGGAATCAAATGTAATGAAAACGATGAAGTTAGCACAGGCTTGCAGGCTATAAAGCTGAAAACGACTGTGCTACACGCTTTTCTATAACTTGTCTTTTCCCCTAATCCCATCCAGATCATCACTTTTATCTCCTAAATATGCATTGTTAAGAATCCCCTTAAGTAATTATTAACAAGTGAGCCAGCTGGTGCTTGTAAACTATTTTACAAACACAAAAGGCTCCGCAAATGTTTATTCTCATTACTGAAACTAATCCAACAGCACAATACAGTTTTTCCAGATACCGCTTTTCAGCAATGTTCACCATGTTGGATACGAAATGATATCATTCATGCCTGAACTCTGGATAAACCTGGGAGGTGAGCCAAGGAAACCGTATTTCCACTCTTCTGTATTGAGAGAACCAAAATGATCAGGTATGCACTGTTTGGCATTAATACTTTCACACCTGTGTCTTGTGGATGACATGCTGCTGTTACACAAAATACTTGTATATTCTTTAGGTCCTTAAAGAATGGCTTCTTGTGTGGCGTGAGGCACATTGTGTGGTTTTAGAACTGACCAAAGGCTTATGAATCATGTACCTGGCATCACAGGTCAGGGAACGGGAGACCTTCCTGATACTTCTCTTGAAGTTTCCTTAAGTTCCCTATGAAAGCTAGCTCCTCCTACATCACAAAATAGGAAGTAGACTTTTTTGCTTGTGTGTGTATTGGGGTCAATATTAACTACATTTTCTAATCTGTGCTCTGATGTTCTGGCATCTGGAGCCCTCTGGGCCAGGGTAGGGACCGCCCCTCCCAGGGTTAGCTAGAGATAGTAACCTTGCCTGCAAGCAGAACATGCCTTTGATGTACTAACCAACCAACCCTTAGTACATACCCCAGCCTCTAACCACCCCAGGGTCATGGAATGGGCAACTAGGAACCATCCATATAGCCCCAAACATGCGAAAATTACTCTAAACCTGTCTACACTGCTCATCCTGCCTCACCCATTCCTTCCCATGAGAACCACAATAAAGACTGACACATGCTTTTCTACTTGCTACTGACTGACTCTGGGGCTTCCCCTTACAGCCAAATGAGGCATGTGGTACCTCCTGTTCCAGGTTCTGTGGGTTTTAAATGTCTTTCTCATGGCAATCATTTCAGGTCCATCAACAAACAGGGACGGGCGGCACAGCTGGTCCTCTGAGCACCTCCAATTACCCTCCTTGGATTCTGCTGCTCCAGGACTGGCTACCAGTTGCCAGGCAACTCCATCAAGTGTGCTGCAAACAGCCTATCGATATGAATCTCTCTTCCAGGTCGTATTTACATACTTAGTTCATATTCTTACAAAACACTTTTGAGGGGGGAGAGAGAGAGAGAGAGAGAGAAACATTCCCACTCATGGGTTCATCTTCCAAATGCCCACAACTGACCCTGGGTTTGAAGCTGGGAGCCAGGAACACAATCCAGGTCTCCTATGTGCGTGGCAGGTACCCAAATACTTGAGCAATCACTGCTACCTTCCAGGGTGCACTTTACTTATTTTTTAAAGATTTATTTATTTATTTGAAAGGTAGAGGTACAGAGAGGCAGAGGCAGAGAGAGATCTTCCCTCCACTGATTCACTACCCAAATGGCCACAGCAGCCAGAGCTGGGCTGACCCAAAGCCAGGAGCCAGGAGCTTCTTCCGGGTCTCCCACATGGCTACAGGGGCCCGAGCATCTGGGCCATCTTCTGCTGCTTTCCCAGGCCATTAGCAGGGAGCTGGATGGGAAGTGGAACAGCCGTGATTTGAGCCAGCTCCCATACGGCATGACGGCACTGCAGGTGGCAGCTTTACCTGCTATGCCACTACGCGGGCCCCCAGGATGAACGTTAGCAGGAAGCTGCAGGGAGGACCGAAGGGTGGAAGATGAACCCAAGTACTCTAACATGGGACATGCACAGCCTAACCAGCATCTTACCTGCTAACAAAATTCACTCTCAAAGCTTACATCCCTAAAATGTGTCAGGACCAACTTCCCCATCCATAGCTCCCCGCAAAGCCAAATATTCTTGCTTTTTTGAACGGCTGTGAAGCTTTCAAAGTTTTCATAACTGCTATGGAATAAGAGAAGGTGTGGACCTGTGAGGTCACCTGTTGATTCTCACTATGCCATTCACACACCTCAGTGAGACATCTTTCGTTCATTGCGATTTTCCCAAACACTTAGGGGGAAACAATTAGCTATCCTCTTCTCTTCTCGTTGGTATCCTGATTCTCATCTCTGGTTTGGGGATTTATCAAGTCCATGTGATAGGAAGTATATTTTAACAAAATGTGCCAACGTGGCAAAACAATTACATGGATAACTGGCACAGATGGGGAACAAGTATATCGTTATTGAAAGAGGCATGGTCCAGTAGAAGTGTGTGCGTGCTGGGTTGAAGATGTGTGTTGGTCTGGCTCTCCCTAATGGGAGCCACCTTCAGCTTTGACATTATGGTATCGTCCTGGGCAAAGAAAAAAGAGTTGGCAGGTGTTATATATAAGGATACTTCAAAAGTTTATACAAATGGGAATACAAGAGAATTTATTTTGGGTAAAAAAGACCATAATAGGCATTTTCCACGAATTTTTTAAGACTCCCTCCTATGAGAAAAAGCAAAGAAATGCAATGTGGGCCATTAAGACCTCACTAAAGTGATTTTTGGAAAAACATCATCTGAAACCCTGAGCAGGACGTGGCTGACCGAGGGGCAGTCCAAAAGGTGAGGGGCGTAATCTCCACTGGCTCCCCACCCCCGGTCATGAACAGTCACCCCCAGGCTGAACACACACTGCAGGGAAGACTGCTCGCCACGTCAAGACAAGTCCTCTCTTCAAAGAGACTGCGCTCCAACCCCTTCCATTCAGAATTCAGACACTGAGGCTGACCTCCGAATCACCTGTGTACAGAACGTCGAAACAGGCTGAAAAGTAGTTCACCAACTGTTTTGTTAATCTATTTTCAACTAAAGAGTTCTCCGTTTTTATTTCCTCACTGAAATAAGAAAGAAAACATTTCTCATGCATACAAGTGGCTCTACTTCAACCAGAAGACACTAGACACAAGGCTGCAAGGCATCATCCAACACCGGAGGCCTTCGTTTTCATAAACTGTGAAATTCCTAATTTCCCCTTTCTGCTCCCAGGTACAATGACCATGAATCAAGTACTAACAAACTCCTGAAACAGTATCCCTTCTCCCTGGGACCCAGATTTCCCTAACAGGAATCCATGCTTAACTGTCACCAGGGTCTGTCAGGTCAAAATAGGGAGAGGGAGTGGTGTGGCACTGTGGCATAGCAGCTTCAGCCACTGTTGCAATGCTGGTATCCCACATCAGGTACTCGTTTAAGTTCTGGCTGCTCTGCTTTCAATTCAGCTCCCTGATAATGTGCCTGGAAGGCAGCCGAAGACGGTCCAAGCACCTGGGACCTGGCTACCCATGTGACCACCTGCTAGAGTTTCTGGGTCCTGGCTTCTGCCTGGGCCGGACCTGGCTGTGTTGGGCATTTGAGATTCAATCAGTAGATGGAAGATCGTGTGTGTCTTCCTCTCTCTGTTACTCTTTCAAATAAAGAAAAATCTTTTAACAAATAATAAACAGGAGTGGGGCAGGCAACTCTTCCGGAAAGCTGTCCTGTACATACAATTCAGAAAATGCAAAATGACAGGCAACAGGGTGCTCTTTGCAGTTACTTATAATTCTAAAAAACTACAAGTAACCTAAATATTAACAGAAAGTTGTTTACATAGAAGACAGCATAGCATAGTGGTTACAAACACAGACAAACATATGGCTGTTTCTACCACTCACTAGTGGGTAGTTTACCTTATGTTTCTGAGCCTTGATTTCCTTATCTGTAACATGGGTATATTAGGGTTGGTATGAGGATAAAATGTGCTAACATTTACAAATATTTATGTACCTGATACATAGGAATCACCATGTAAACATTTGGTAAAAAACAAAAAAAAAAAACAAAGTGGTATCTCTTCTGGTTGGAGAATTTTCCAGCTTTTACAAAGATCATTATCAAGGTGATACAGTAATAAGGAAAATGCTTATAATAGAAAAGGCGCTATGAAAGTACTCTATCAAATATGAATATGAAAATTCATCAAAGGACTAGAAAAATGAAAACGGTTGTATTGGGAGTGGGGGATTCTATTCCCCAGCCATTCTGCATCACTCCTCTAAGATTAAAGACATCTGACTGTGTGGGCATGAAGTGGGAGGAAACCTCTCCTGAGCCTCTGGTTGGAATAATCACCTGGTGCTCCTGGCAGAGCTGGGGGAGTTGCCTTTTCTGCTCAGGATGAATGAAGATCTAGTGTCGTCGAAGGAGGAGATCACTAAGGTGAGAGTGAGTTCTGCCCCAGTCAGTGGGCAGGCAGCCTTGATACCTGCTCTCTGATTTGCTAGTGGCACAGTCAATCAAGGGAGGGTGGGGACTTTAGATCAAGCAGCCAAAGAAATAAAAGCGACGGAGACTTACAGTATCTTTCGTCAGGGACTTGTGCACATTTAGTAAAATAAGTAATTCCAGTAAAGGAAAATTGGCCCCCTTTTCTCCTCATCCATCCTTCTCCTCCATTTTGCTCCCATCTTACAGTTCTTAACGCTAGAACGAAATCGTAGCGATCACCTTTGCCAGCGGGTCTTAAGAGCCTGCTACTGGAATGCCTGCTCCCGGGAACTTAATTCTTGGGCCTCATGAAACAGTACTTCTGAGTGAGGCAGAGTCTACATTTCTCTTTTTAAAAATATTTATTTTAGGGACGGGCGCCGTGGCATAGGTTAATCCTCCGCCTGAGGTGCCAATACCCCATATGGGTGCCAGTTCTAGTCCCGGTTTACCCTCTTCCAATCCAGCTCTCTGCTGTGGCCTGGGAAAGTAGAAGATGGCCAAAGTCCTTGGGCCCCTGCACCCACGTGGGAGACCAGGAAGAGGCACCTGGCTCCTGGCTTCGGATTGGCGCAGCTCCGGCCATTGCGGCCATTTGGGAAGTGAACCAATGGAAGGAAGACCTCTCTGTCTGTCCCTCTCACTGTCTGTGATTCTGCCTCTCAAATAAATAAAATCTTTAAAAAGATTTTATTTATTTGAAAGGCAGATTTACAGAGAAAGACACACACACACACACAGACACACACACAGATCTTCCACACACTGGTTCCCTCCCCAAATGGCTGCAACAGCTGGGGCTGGGCCAGAATAAAGCCAGGAGCCAGGAGCTTCTTCTAGGTCTCCCACACAGGTGCTGGGGCCCAAGGACTTGGGCCATCTTCTGCTGCTTTCCCAGGCCACAGCAGAGAGCTGGATCAGAAGTAGAGCAGCCCGTATGTGAACTGGTGCCCATATGCGATGTTGGCATTGCAGGCGATGGCTCTACTCGCTACACCAGAACAGTGGCCCCAAGAGTCCACATTTCTAATCTCCTGCCACAGCCAAGTGAACCCCAGTGACTTGCAGGAATCATAGGCCACGTGAATCATCTTTAGTGACAGGAAATGACTGCTCCAAAGCCTTCCCTCTTTTTTCTCCCTCTCAGTCATTATGTTTGCTCCTGCAACTTTATAACCCAGTTTCTCCATCTCTCTCTACCTCCTTTGAAATCTTTTTCTGAGCTGGGGCTTTGATTTTAACTACAAAAATGAAAATCTCAGTTGAGGGAAGGAAGGCTGACAACCTACTGACACTGGTAAACAGGCGTGTGCTGTTTCATCTTGTCTCAATTCCTGACACTCGTCTCAGGCAGAGAAAAGTATGCCTGAACCACACACACGTCTGTCCTAGAAACTGCAGCACGGACACAAATTAAATATGCCAAATTAAATTAGAGTGTGCTATGAACCTAATGAACATTATTAGTGTATCTGCATGCATCTAAAAAAATTACAGTTAGCCCGATGTTGTTCTGCCCTTCAGAGAGCAATGAGATCCAAGAAATCCAGCTGAGATCTGGACCTCCCTCTGTTGTCTTGACTGGATCCCTGAGGATCAGACTCCTCAAGATACTGACTTGTGCTCTGTATTCTTCCTCCTGAGAAAGCTCTGTGCTCAGACTCTGTGTCTTTAAATCAGATACACTCTTTGGGCCTAAATCCTGTTTTTGACAGTGACCCTGGACAGTCCCTCCAGTTGCTCCTTTCCGTGCCAGCTGTCAGCCCTGTTGTCTGCCAGTGGCCGTGAATTAACACATCCAGCTCCACCAGCCCCGGACACAAAGATTTTTTTTGGCTTAGACATGTCTTTCATGTCTTTCAACCTTTCCCTCTCTCCCAAGGAATGGGAGAAATCTGGATAAACATAAGGCTCAATAAAACATCACATTACTGCTTTTTATTAGTTTTTCTGGCAGCCTAGCAACCTGGTATTAATAGCTTTCTACCTATATCATACTTGTTGGCTAGCCTGGCTACTTGATGTTTCAAGTTCCGGAAACACAGGCAGAAACGTGTGCTTAAGTAAATCCCTGGGAGCCGGCGTCCCACATGGGTACCAGTTCAAGTCCAGGACACTCCACTTCTGATCCAGCTCCCTGCCAATGGCCTGAGAAAAGAAGCAGAAGACATCCCAAGTACCTGGGCCCCTACACCCATGTGGGAGATGTGGATAAAGCTTCTGGCTCCTGGATTCCACCTGGCTGGGCCCTGGCCAATACAGTCACTTGGGAAGTAAACCAGAGGATGGAAGATCTCTCCTTATCACTCATTTATTTCAACTAAATAAATCTTTTTCTTTTAAAGATTTATTTATTTACTTATTTGGGAGGCAGAGTTACAGAAAAGGAGAGGTAGAGCAGAAAGAAAGGTCCTCCATCTGCTGGTTCGATCCCCAAATGGCCACAATGGCTGGGCAGATCTGAAGCCAGGAGCCAGAAGCTTCTTCTGGTCTCCCACATGAGTACAGGGACCCAAACACTTGGGCCATTTTCCACTGTTTTCCAGGGCCATAAGCAGAGATCTGGATCAGAAGAGGAGCAGCTGGGACATGAACCAGCGCCCACGTGGGATCCTGGCGCCACAGGTGGAGGCTTAACCTACTAAGCCACAGCAGCAGCCCCTGTGTGTGCAATCTTTCTGTTCCAATGATGCACTGGTTATTCTACAGTTAATGAACTCAAAACAGCAAAGACTTTGAGGCAGATACTCAGATTTAAATTTCAACTTCACTGCCTTGAAAGCTTTAATGTTTCTTCCATTATTTTGATTTAATTTTTCTCTGCCTATCTTTAATAATGAGTAGAATTCTTTTGAAAACTAAATATGACTATGGAAAACCCAGAGAAAAGAGGACTTTTGTTAATGCTTGAACTAGAATGTTAACGGTGGACACATAGACACTAGACATAGTGGAAGAGCCAGAATGACCACAAGACCAGTCAAAATGTGGGGGAAACAGTCGATCTGGACAAGCATCCATTTGCAGTCTTAAAGTTCTATGTCTAACTCTTTCATTTTGCTAAAAGAAGTTCTTCCCCTACAGACAACCCATTACCCTTTGTTGGCTACAAATATTTTCATCCAGGAGGTCTTGGTGAACTGTGGACCCTACACCACATGGTGTTCCTCTCTTCAGTGGCCCAGCTGCACCGTTGCTTCTCCAGCATCACCCATCACCCTCTGCCCTCTAAGTATTTCTTCATATGGAACAGAAAAGGCGAAGTTTAGCAACAGAGTTGCTGGGCAGTCAATGACGGCCCTCACACCCTGAGCTCAGTGTCCCCTGGGGACAGGAAGACCCTGGACTAGAGGTTTAGACACCCTGGACTGTCGGCATGGTTTTGCCCAGAATGCTCTTGGGCAAGTCACTGCATGCCTTTGCTCTTCACCTGAAATCTGTAGAGGAGGCTTCCAGACATCAGTAACAGCAACTGACACAGCACCAGGCTTAGTTCAGACTGCTTTCAGGATACTTCACTTCATGCTCACGACGCTGCAGGTGGGCACATGTCCATCACTCTACTCACACATCAGGATGCTGTCTGCAAAGCACTCATCTCACAGGCAGGTGGAGTTATGATCCCCAGCCCCCTGAGCTGCTCACGTCTCTACCCCTCCCTCTAAAGACACTGTTCTCCAGATCTGAAACGCTGGGATTCAGAGCTTTGGGAAAACTCTCTGGTGTATGAAAAATTCTGGGTAATTTATCTGGTCTCTAAAACTGTTTTTTTTTATGAAATAAATCTGAGAAAAGTAGAAAAGTACTTATGACCTATATGCTAATAATATGTGAGCTTAGTATCTCAAGATTTATTTCTATTCATCAGTTTACCACAACTTGTTGCTACAAAATGACTAGTGGGATAGGAATCCTTCATGAATCAGTAGCTGATCACAGCTTTTGGATTTCCTGGATAAATCCCAAATGCTTTTGCCCACAGTAGCACTCTTGAAGGTTGGAGAAATCCAATTTAAGGCAAGAAATGTACATTATTCAGCTGGTGGTTCTGTTCTCATTAGATTAAAATGACACATACATTCTTTCTTTATTAAAAAAATTCCTCAGGAAGTGGTACCGACACACGGGTGTTGAAATCTCATAAATATGAAATTACCCCAATTGTGAATCAGCCACGTCGTTAGAGGGAATGGGCTGGCCTACCATTTCCTGAACTTCACTATCTCAGTAGCAGCCATTTAATAAAAGCTAATGTGCATTTAGTTTTAATTAGTTTCCATCAATAGTGATAGAAGTTTAAAAAATAATCAAGCAAACCAATAAAAATACATCTCAATATTCCTACTCGAGAATTAAATTGATTATATCCTTATGCAGATAACAGAATTCTCACAGGAGACAAACCCCACCTCCAGAAATAATCACTAAACTGCTATTTAAATTAAATTGCCTGGAAATAATCCTATTTGAAGGAGCAGAGAAAATGTCCCAGGATGAGTCACTGTGGGCTGATGGCTCTATGACACTACGTTGTGCATTCTGTAGTCTTAGAGTTTTCTTCAGCTTCCCAACTCTAAATTGGATTTCTCTTAAAAAAAAATAAATAACACTAAACAGTAGCCTCACATTTTATTACCACATTCTTCAAAGAAGTTAAAAGAATTATACAGCCATGTTGCTATCAGCTCAAAACAGCCCTAGGGTTGGAAGACTTTTACTGGACAGTAAAACTTTCTCTTATGTTTAATACCATTACTTTTCTTCTGCCTGAAGATGGCTTGTATTTTTATAGAGGAAAATTACAAATGCTTATTACCAAAAAAGCAAGTCTAGTAAATTAAATTCATTCAAGTCACATCAAATAAGGCAGAGAGGACCAACCACTGTACAGAGTGGGAAATGTGTATTCCGACCCCAATCCAAAGACAATTCTGCATGCCAGCCTGGCCTGTGTTTGGCAAAGGATGGCAGTGTTCTGTATACTGCGACACCACCCCTAGGCACACGGGAGCTGGTTTCTATATTGCCAGCTGCTGGTGGCCTGGATTCTAAATTCAGGTTGACAATCTTTGAGCTCCTCTGTTGTACTTGAGCTGAGATGACGGCCCCTGCTTCCATCCCAAACTAGACAGACACTGTGACGTAAGAGTCTTTGATTATGTTAAAACTCTGATATACAAGGTGTGGACATGTTTTACTTGGGTGGAGGAAGAGGAAGTGGATTTGAGTTGCACAAAGGATGCTCATGCCTGATGAGTCAGCTAGCAAAGAAAACACACACACACACACACACACACACACACAATTTGCTGCCCAGGAAGTGCTTAAATGAAAAGGTTCCTAATTTGTTAGGTACTTGGAAGCTGGTTCTGGCTAAAGGTGGCAAGAGGCATCCATATGGTCCACTCTAATTCAAGAACATGCACTGTGCTCCTCCTTGACCTAAAGTGTCATCTAATTCAATGCTGATGGCATCAACCTCATTCACTTCAGAGTCAACGTCTGTAAAGGCCTTACTATGCACCAGGCCTGTGTTAGGCCTGAGGACAGATACAAGGCAGGTTTCTGCCTTTAATGAGGAAAGTGACAAAATCAATGAGAATCCAAAAGAAGACACGACTGACTCCACCTGTGGATTCAATGTTGAAGAAAGCCAGAGGCTGGATTCTTCTGTGAATGGCAGATGGATTAGGAACAAATTCTATCAGTGAGAATTAACACTTCCTGCAAAGTGTCCACTGGTAAATGTATTCTCCTGAGTCAACAAACAAACAAACAAACTTGCCTTAGAAGGTAAGGTTCTGCAAGCTCTGCTGCTGAACGCTCTTAGGGAACACCAGGCTTAGTAAAAAACCCTTCTCCGCAAGGCCCATTCTCCTAAGCCCTGATCTGTCAATCCTGATGACAGAACGTAAAGCTGCCACACCACTTTTATAGAAAGGGAAGCTGAGCTCTGGAGAATCTCAGTGAAAAGGTTACTTGGCTTACGTCAGAACAAGCAAATAGCTATAAATGCGATAGAAAGTCCAGTGCCACTTATCCCAAGCCCTGAGCTCCCCATAAAGCTTTACTTGATCAAATTGATGATAAGTTAAGAATTCTGCAGGCCAACGCCCTGTAAAGTAAAGCTGTTGCCTGCAGTGCCGGCATTCCACATGGGTGCCAGTTTGAGTCCAGGTGCCCCACTTCCAATCCAGCTCCCTCTTAAGGTGCCTGGGAAAGCAGAGGAGGATGGCCCAAGTCCTTGGGCCCTTGCAGCTACATGGGAGACCCAGACGAAGCCTCTGGTTCCTGGCTTCAGATTGGCCCAGATCTGGCCATTACAGCCATTTAGTAAGTAAACCAGTAGATGAAGACCTCCTTCTCTATCTCCCTCTCTCTGCCTCTCTGTAACTCTGCCTTGCAAGTAAATAAACCAATCTTAAAAAGAACTCTACAACAGGGGAGTTGTGGTTGGGGAATCTGTCAGAGCAAAGGAGAGGACTACGTCACGTTACAGAGTGGAATAAATGCTTCTGGGGGTGGGGGAAACTTGGTGAAAACTATCTCCAGGATTCCAATAGTGGGCATGATAAAACATAAAACCTCACAAGGCCACCATCCAACACAGAATGCTCAGTGTGGTTTAATCCTGGTTCACCTGTCTCATAAGCAGCAGACTTGCAAGTCCCAGTCATGCTGCTTGTGTTTCTTCTGTTGACAGTCTGTGCAGAGCAAAGAGTGGGCAAGAAGCAGGCACAGCAGAATCAAAGGCAAACCGGTGTGGGGCCCGGTGGGGACTGGTGAGGAACCCACCACCAGGTAAGGTTCAAACAGCAGCACTGGAGGGAGCTCAACAATAGAACTTCCAAGGAGGTACCTTTCTCTGAAGGGAGGAGAGAACTTCCACTTTGACTATGACCCTGTCGGAATAAGATCGAAGTTGGCAAACTCAAAAGGCTTCCATAGCCTTGGCAACTCATGACTAGAGCCTAGGGTGATTACTGACGCCATAAACAAGAGTGTGAAATTGTTAAGTCAACAACAGGAGTCACTGTGTACTTACTCCCCATGTAGGATCTCTGTCCTTAATGTGTTGTCCAATGTGAATTAAAGCTATAATTAGTACTCAAACAGTATTTTACACTTTACGTTCTGTGTGGGTGCAAACTGATGAAATCTTTACTTAATATATACTAAATCAATCTTCTGTATATAAAGATACTTGAAAATTAATCTGATGTGAATGGAATGGGAGAGGGAGCAGAAGATGGGAGGGGTGCAAGTGGGAGGGAAGTTATGGGGGGGAAGCCATTGTAATCCATAAACTGTACTTTGGAAATTTATATTTACTAAATAAAAGTTTAAAAATATTTTAAAAAAATAGAACTTTCATTCAGGGAAATCTTCTTGAGAACTTCACATTTATAAAGCAGCTTCCTCCCCACCTGAGTACTTTTTGGGAGCTCTGTCCTCATCCATGCTTGTAAACACAGCATTTTATGCCCTGCGAATAGACTTCTTTTCTGGCAAACGTCTATTCACCCTGTAAGATTCTCATGAAGGGTTTTATGATAGAATCATCTGAGGCACTTGTTGAAAATACAAATGATGGCCTCATCCTAAATGTACTAACTGTAGATTCTGTCATTATTGCGCTCCTAGAGATTCTGACATGCCGTCAGCATTGGAGACCACCACAGACAACTTACAGTGGGATGCACTTGGAACGTTGTGGGAAGAGCAGAAGGTGGTAGAGATCATCTAAGACTCCCCATAGCCAAGATCTGGAAATGAGAAAGGCCAGGGCAGAAAGGAAGAGAGCTGAGGTGGCTCCAGGTCCCCTAGGAACCCTGCATCTAAGCTGTGGCTGAAGCTCTGGGTTTAATGACACAAAAGTGAGATGAAAAACAGGCTGAGGTACACAGGACACCCAAGGGACTTATAATGAACACGTTTTCCAATTTCTCTTGGGTAAGGCTTGAGGAAATACCACAGCTCCATGAAGGTTGCAGCTGTCCCATTGGGAAAAAAAAATTAAGAGGTGGTAATTTAAATACTTTATTCCTTCTGTTATTTCCATTTAGAAGGTTTTTAATGGGTGCAAGTTTTGACAAGTGGTTCTGATTGCTATTAACATTTTTGGTCTTGACTTCTGTAAGTTACATATGATTCAATAAAAAAATAAATACCCTCATGGTCCTTAACTCGTGTCTTCTTCATAAAATACTTCCCTAAAAAGGCAAAGAATCATTAAGTTGTTACAGGAGCAGCTGGCATTCGTATAGTGTAGCTCCCATTTAAAACATCTGAGCATTTTAACTGGTGTCATGTAGCATCTGAAATCATGAAAACACAACTTCATATTCACATGTAAACTCTGAGCCCTTCTTCATTTCCTTTTGTACTGATGTGCCATACTGAGCCAGTGTGATTATTTATTTCCTTTGTTCCCTCACTCTCCAGTTTCACGTTACGCTGAAGAAAGTGAAGTGAGGTCATCCACTCTATCTGATGTAGTCCAGTTCACATCAGGTTTCTCTATAGTACAATTTCTGTGCTTTTTTCTGAATTGGTTTGTTTCTTTCATCAAGAGAAAGCTACATGGTTGACAATTTCCTGTATCTTCTAGACCTGTACCACATCATCATCCTAGTGAGGTCTCCCCCAGACACTATCTGCAGCTTCACCACCTCGCTGTCCCCGCATACTTCCTATCCCCTGGCCTTTCTCTGTCCCCTTCTCCTTAGTACTTATCATAACCCAGTACAAGTACAACTATGCTCCTAGTCAATCCTTTTCTCGTCGTCTTCCCCACCAGCAGCTTTGTGAGGGCAGCCTTTCTGTCTGTCCTGTTCACTGTCACACACCTGAGTCTGGTACAGTGTCTGGAACAAGGCAAGTCCAACACACACTGGCTGAATGGATAAGTGAATGAATGCAGCTTGCAGAGCATAATACGCACAAACTTGAAAGAAAGTTATTTTAATTTTATTCTTTTACAACTGCAATTCCTAACTAATTGGGCGTGTGCACCTACAGAGCACTGCACATTTTCTCAAACCTCAAAATTACACTGGACATCACTATACTTCTTGCTTTACACTGACTTTTCATGTGGTAACTGTTTTAGATCACAAGTGCTGAAAATCCAGCTTCTGAAAGACAAGCTGTCATCAAAAGGAAAGTGTCATAATGTAACGTGGAAATTGTGATGGTAGTTCATGAGGTAGCTGACACCCGGCCTCACTGTGGTGCCCCGGGGAGCCTCGGGGCAGCTTCAGAACCCTGGTGCACTCTGGCCTCAGAATCAGCCCTAAAGGCACTCGGATCTGGCTGAAAAGCCCATGAGAGTATTTCAGGCATGGAAAGCCAAGACACTCTGGCAAAAAGATCTCTGTGAGTGAGATCCCAGTGGAAAGAACAGGTCTTCAAAGAGGGAGGTGCCTTTCTCTGAAGGGAGGAGAGAACCTCCACTTTGACTATGACCGTGTCTAAACAAGATAAGAGTCGGAGAACTCAAGGGGCTTCCATAGCCTTGGAAACTCATAACTGGTGCATAGGGAGATTACTGATGCCATAAACAGGAGTGTCAATTGGTAAAGTCAACAACAGGAGTCACTGTGCACTTACTCCTCATGTAGGATCTCTGTCCTTAACGTGCTGTACACTGAGGCTTAATGCTATAACGAGTACTCAAACAGTATATTTCACTTTGTGTTTCTATGGGGGTGCAAACGACTGAAATCTTTACTTAATGTACACTAAACTGATCTTCTGTAAAAAAAAAAAAAAAAGAAAAAAAGAAAAAAATTATCAATTCCCAACTTGACTCTCACTGGGATTAAACATGACAATAGGTCTGATCTGATTTCATCATCATTTAAAAAAAATCATCTATTATTTTTCACTTTATGTTTCTGTGTGGGAGCAAACTGTTGAAATACTTACTTAAGGTATACTAAGCTCATCTTCTGTATATTAAGATAATCGAAAATGAATCTTGATGTGAATGGAAAGGGAGAGGGAGTGGGAAAGGGGAGGGTTGTGGGTGGGAGGGACGGTATGGGGGGGGAAGCCATTGTAACACATGAGTCGTACTTTGGAAATTTATATTCATTAAATAAAAGATAAAAAAAAAAAAAAAGAACCCTGGTGCAGTGGCTCAGCGGATGCCCTATGGAGTTGCATAAATGTCAGAAAGTTGTCCCATCTCTAAGAGAAAATAACAGTATCCACTTCATAGCTTTTGTTTATCTCTTATTATGAAGAAATTTGGAACCTTTGTGTGGGGAGCAGGGCCTGTCTCCCACAGCATGGCGAAATAAGTACTGAGACTACCGAGACTAGACTAGACCACTGAGACTATTAAGACTAACTCTATGCATCTGATCTCCCATCATAAGGTGGTGAGAGAGAGTAAACAAGTCTTACACAGCTGCTTCGTTAATTAGCTGATTCCTGACCCAACCCCTTAAAAGGGGGAGAGAGACAACATGCGCGGCCACGCCCCCCTGAGAGAGTCGGTGGGAGAGCTCGCCTTGCCGCTCCTCCGCGAAAGCGGAGGAGCGGCAGCAAACCCGGGAAGGACCGGGGAAAGAGAACAGCGTCGGGTGTGGTTCCTCCGCGGGTGGGGGAGCGACACTTTGTAAAAGCAGCAAAATAAAACCCAAACTTCATATCTCATCAATTCCCAAGCACCATTAAATCATGGCCAGCCCTGTTCAGTCACACTCCCATATACTCTCCATAATTGAGACAAAGTTCAAGATTTAATCTGTAAATATTGCAATATGTAAAATTTCTATACATAACAATGCCTCTTGGGCTTTTGGTGAGAATTAGATGAGTTAATGTATGTATGGCACCTAGCACAGTGAAGGGCTAGGTGCTGTATGCAAACACTCAACGTCTCCTCTGCTAAGGTGCAGAATCACAGACAGAAGGTGCTGTGTTTCCTGCAATTTCCCCAGTCTAAGTATTCCCGCCTTCACAGGGAACAGGGCTGCTGAAATTGCACACACCACCAGTATATGAGGGTATGTCAACATCTTAGTAGAGAGATGGAATTAAAAGATAAGTCTATTGTGGGGAGCAACTGGGAGCAACTCGGACTAGACTAAGTTACTGGAATTAAGACTTATTCTATGCATCTGCTTTCCCACAATATGGCGCTGAGAAGGGAGTAGCAACTTCTGCGCAGCTGCCTCTCGCTAGCTTGGGTGATGACCTGCAGGAGCTGATCCTACTCCTGATTGCAGGAGAGCAGCGTACTCGGCGTGTGGGTAGCAGAGTTGGGATTGGTGGAAGAGGACTATAAAGGAAGAGAGAGACAACATGCACCAGGAACATCTAAGGGGAACATCTATCCAAATAACACCTGTGCAGCCCCCGAGAGAGCCGGCCGGCGGTGTGCCGCTCCCCTGCGGAAGTGGGGAATGTGGCAGGGGGAACCGCCCTTCCACGGAGGTGGAGGGACGGTAGCCAACCCGGGAAGAACCAGCAGCAAACCCGGGGAGGGCCGAGCAGACAAAAGAACAGCGCAGGGTCCTGTGTCGTTCCTCCACGAAGACGGGGAGCGACATAATGGTGCCGTGACTCGGATATGAAGCCTAGGCAGGGCTTAGTGTCGTTCCTCCACGAAGAGGGGGAGCGACAGTCTATTTTGCTGCAAAAATTTTTGAAATCCACGAATATATGAGGTCTTCAAAAAGTTCATGGGAAATGTATATTATTAAAAAACTATGATGAATTTTAAAAGTTTCCTGCTCCAAAATCATCTTATTTTTTAATTTCATTTTTCTCATAAACTTTCTGAAGTATCCTCCTATTTATTTTTATTTTTTTAAATTTTTTTTACAGGCAGAGTGGACAGTGAGAGAGACAGAGAGAAAGGTCTTCCTTTGCCGTTGGTTCACCCTCCAATGGCCGCAGCGGCCGGCGCACCGCGCTGATCCGAAGGCAGGAGCCAGGTGCTTCTCCTGGTCTCCCATGGGGTGCAGGGCCCAAGCACTTGGGCCATCCTCCACTGCACTCCCGGGCCATAGCAGAGAGCTGGCCTGGAAGAGGGGCAACCAGGACAGAATCCGGTGCCCTGACTGGGACTAGAACCCCGTGTGCCGGCACCGGAGGCAGAGGATTAGCCTATTGAGCCGCGGCACTGGCCATGAAGTATCCTCCTATTTTAACAAACATCCTCTTCACAAAGAATTTCTATTGCCCACCATGGAGAACTGCTAGCATTCAAATGGCATGAGATGAGGCTTTTAAAAAGAACAATCAGCCCTCATCCAGTTTGGTGTGATTTCTTTGGGCAGAAACATTCTCTCTGGGTAGGGGAAGTTGGAAGCCATATAACCTCCTCTCTTACCTCCGGTGACTCTGGAGGCGGTGGGGGTTTTACTTAATTAAGTACCTCGGAATGCTACTGATCTGTTATAGTGTAGTTTTGGAGGGAACAGGCCCAACCTTGCTGAAAATTCTCTGCATAACCTATTTGATTGTGGGGGCAACTGCTGGTTTATCTAGTTGTTAAGGTGTTGGGTATACAAATGACCAGGGGAACAAGAAACAATTGCCATTTTATATTCACCATTCCACACAACTCTCCCTTGCCTGCAGAGCTTGATTAAAATGTAAGTTGCATTGTTCCTATCCTGAAATCCCTGGGCCCACCATCCAGAACCCGGCCTATGACTCCCTAATGAGTGAGGGATGATGGGAACAGTAAACACCCCTTTGATCTTGACACCATAGTAGCAAAAGTCTCCACTTGGCTCTCCTGATTTGCTTGTTCTAGGACATGGTCCTTGACTGTGTTCACCAAAATTGTACAAAGTATTGATCTGCACTTCTTGATTTAGAGCATGTTTGGTTTATTGATCTGAGAGAAGCCCTACCTAAAATTCTTTGAGTTTCATTTAGCCCAAAGGTAAAGCCTACAACTAACCCATGTATCAGAGCATCTATCTCTGAGGCAATGAGCATATCTTAGACTGGGAGCAGTTTTGAAATCTCATTGAAATATCCTCCCTCATAGCATTCATTTTATCATCATCTGGAATCAGGCAGGGCTATGTCATAATTTCTTTGTAGCTCCTCCCAAAAATGACCAGCCACCTAAATTAGCAAATAGAACACACTGGCTAGAAGTTACTCCATTAACCTCCAATACAGCTTATAGAAGGGTAGGGACTCGATAAAATCACATTTATCAATAACTTGTATGGGTTGTAAACACACAGGAAAAATTGTATTATATACTTGTCTACTCCATGGTACTTTGTTTAAAACAAATGGATCTCACTGGGTTGATGGAATGACTGACTGTGGTCACTCATATTCAGCCTCAATCATTTTTCAAATCATTTTTTGGGAGAATTTTAAATCTATTTCTTGACCACTGATCTGCTTTTTAACTCCTGAACCTCACGACATAAAATTATCTGGAGCAGGTGAATTAGTAAAAATCCCACACACCTTCTCGCCAGCCATTCTTAATCCCAGTGGCGGCAAGTGCTTTCAGGGACCCGAGACTCTGACTTGTCCAACATCCCTGCCTGTTTTTAAAGCAAAGAAGAACACAAGGTGGTGGAAAGTGGAAAAACAGAGATTATTCAAATGCAGGTATTAAGCAGATGAAAATGTAAGAAAAACACAGCATTGGAGAATCAGATGGCAGACATGGAAAAATACTTAGCTGGATATATGATCATTTATTCTGGTACATTTGGGGAAGTCCCGTTTTAAGTCTGTTATTATGGGATGGTTACTATGAACATTCCTTTTTACTCTCAAAAGTGTCTGGTTTTGGATAATAAATTATGTGCCTGTGTCATTTCTAGGGATCTTTGAGGCTTAACAAATGAGAGCTTTATTATTTTCTACCACTCCATGAAGGTACCAAAGAGGAGGTTTATTTAAACTTGTGGGGTTCACTCTGGGGGTAATTTTTGTCTTCATGCTTGATGTTTCATTTATTCACTTGACAAATATTGAAGGAAAGCCTACTGTACTCTTTCATATGAGTGGTTAAATGCTTGGGGAATAATGATATATGAGTGATACAGTCTTTACCTGTGTATTATGATTGGAAATGTAATTGGAGGGCACATCACTGGTCACGACAGTTTGGTAAATTTGTTTTGATGTAATCCCTACTTCCACCCCAAACGCAGCAATGCCAATTATAACACATTAATAGAAAACAGAGACAACAATTGGATTGAAAAATGAAATAAACATATCCATTGGCCAGAGATGGAACAGAAAACTAAAGCAGAGAGCTAGGAGCTTGGTCTGAAAGCAGGTAGCACTGCTGGTAGTCAGGTCTGGCAGGAAAAAGGCACTCAGACGACTTAGAAGAGCCAGGGGATTGGAATCAGGCGCATGGCCTGAAGTCAGGGGCACAGGGAAGAAGGACTCTCTGTGAAAATCCAGTGAAAAATAAAAGTACCATTGATAGATACTGCTTGAGACTGTAGATTTCAGCAAGCAGAAATTCTGGGAAGGAGGAAAAAAAAGACTTGGTTTGATCAGGAACCTAACCAGGCCTCCTGTGGGCCCTTCAAAGTTTACAGTGTCTCTCTGAGGCAGGAGCCTCCATACATCATCTTAAGAAACAGTTCTAGACTGGTATTCCAGTGGCGAATTCCGAAAATCACCAAACAGGGAAGAAGGATGCCCCTCCTCGCCCCATACATACACAGAGAGAACAGATAACCTCTTCCACTTAAAATGAGCCTGCAAACCAAGTTCCAAAACACAGGAGGAATCTCAAAATCAGTAATCAGTTTTCAACTTTGGTATAGATTTGAGTTATCCATTATGGTAGCCACTAACACATAGATTATTTAAATTTAAGATAAACATATAAAATCAAATTAAATTCAAGTGTTCAACAACTACATGTAATTAGTGGCTATCATATTACACAGTATGGACACAAATAATTTCTTTCAATGAAGAAACTTCTACTGGACAGAATTTCTCAAAATGAAAAAAGTTTATGAAAGACTATAACAAGGATTTTAAAATAAACATAATTACAAAGCTCAAAGTTAAATGAATATCTTCCACTTGAAAAGCAAAGAAAGATATTACAAAACAAAGAATGTAAAAATGAAGCAAGAACAATTAAGAAATTTACTAATTAAAGTGTTGATAAATATACGCTTATTGAAGTTAAAAAAAAACTTCAATACATTCAAGAAATTTTAGATAGTAATTAGGGAATCAGAAGATAAAACTGAGGAATGAACCCAAGATGTAGCACAAAAAGGCACAGTAAAATATTCTTGCAAAAACTGGTGGAAAAAGAAGGTGTGGATGATTCTTAGCTTTGAATTAGGTCACAGTTTTGTCGTTAATCTGAGATGGCCTGAAAAACAAAGGCAGCAACTCAGAAAAACAACATGGAAAAGAGACAAAAGCCATTTTTGAAACAGGTAAACACAAAACATCTGGCCAGTTATTAGGCAGCCACTGTTCAGGAACTGGGACTCAGCATTCCGAGGATTATAGGGCTGCAGCATGGAGGAGAATGGGGTAGGGACGTGTGCCATCGTGCAGCGAAGGCAGCCGTCTGAGGGCCAAAGAATCAAAGAGAACTTGTGCTTGTGCTTAGAAACTGGCCTGCATGAGAGAGGTGGGACAAGGAGGTCAGCACAGAGGATGCACATTGTGCTGTCCCCTTAACAGTCTACTCTGTGCATCTAGTAATTCGGGTCCTGGGAAGTGCTGGACTCCCAGTGGAGGGCGGGAGGGTTGGGGGAGGGGCTGCTTCTGCAGAGACAAGTATGTTCCAACTCGTTTCCTCACCAGAACAGTGTAACAGCTGAGGGGCTCTAAGCTGCCTCCTCTGGCTGGCTCAGGGCAAGCTAGAGCCTTGACTCTAACCTCAGATGCCATGAGATCCCAACAGCCCACTGATCAGGAAGACTCCTGTCAGAATGCCCTAGAACCGTGCTGCCCAGTGTGGGAACCACTGGGATACCAGGCACCTTAAGCGTGGCTAGTTAGCTTGTTGTCTGGAAACTGCACAGGACTTTCCTCCTATATCCTTGACTCAGAAATGCTACTGCTGAATGTTCTAGGTACTCAAGAGGGACCAAATCCATGGGACATGATTATAATTTTCAACAACACAGACAGCAACACCAAACACTATTCATATTTTTATCTTTCCTTTAAATGTCTCAAACAACAATCAGCAATCAGGAACTAGCATTATCTTACTGCCCTTGCTATAAACATCAGCTATCAGCAGACTGTACTATAATTGCTAAAAGTGCTAGGAATTAAGCGTTATCTGAACCAACGCTATGACAGAGCTTAAAAATGTTTTTGAAAGAATTCTCTTATTTTACTCTTATTTGTCTCACTTTCAAAAAGCAGACTACAGAGAAAAGCTGATGATTATTCGAGCTTTCTGGTTGGGCAGACTGAAGAAATAGCACACTTCTGTAATTAAATTGTAAGGGGTTAATTGTAATTAAATTGCACAGCATATGAGAAACCTGTCACTTCTCTGAATTAGCTCTGAGAGCAAGACTGAAAGAACAATGCAGTTAAGACCTGACATGCAGGGGTCTCCAGATGGGCCCTGCTCAGTCTGAAACACACGTGTTCTTTCTTCCCCATTTCCTGAAATCTTTGACGTCATTTTCCCTCACACTGAAGGATGAGGAAGATTACCATACCAACTTGCACAGGCTGTTGGATTATTAATTCAAGAAAGACAGCAAAGATTTCCTCTGCCTTTCATTTATTTGCTTAGAACCAGAATTGAATATAAATCACCTGATGTTTTATAAAAATCCTGTTTTAAAAAAATTGTGCAAGTAAATGATTTTATATACACATTAACATTTTAATATATTTGCTCTTTATTTGAAAGGCCTCTGCCTTGAGAGAGTGAGTGTGAGAGAGAGAAAGGTATCACTCATCTGCTGATTTTCAACTCAAAAGTCTGTGACAGCCAGGACTGGGCCAGACTGAAACAGGAGCTCCGACCTCAGTCCAGGTCTCTCGTAGGGCGGCAGTGACCCAACTACCTGAGCCACTTGCTGCCTCTCAGGGCTCACAGTGTGGGAAGCTAAACTGGAGGCACAGCCAGGACTCAAACCCAAGACTCTAAGTTAAGCTCCAAAGAGGTGTCTTAACCATTAAGCCACAAGTCTGCCTCGGTTATCTTTTTAATGTTACAAATTTAAGTAGTGCACATAAGACAGAATTTGTTCTTACTCTTCCTATCCCCCACCTACTCTGCTGCCTGGAGAAAACCACTATTACCTATCTGTGCTTCCTTCCTGAGCACTCCTGTCTCTATATTGCTACATCTACTCTGAAATATAGTTCAGATTTACCTTCACATAAACAATACTGCATTATCCACATTTCCTACAAAGACTTATTTATTTACTTGAAAGACAAAGGTCAGGGAGGGAGGGAGGGAGGAAGGGAAGGAGGGAAGGAGGGAGGGAAGGAAGGAGGGAGAGAGGGAGGGAGGGAGAGAGAGAGATGTTCCATTTGCTGGTTCACTCCTCAAATGGCCGTGACAGCCAGGGATGGGCCAGGGTGATGTCAGCAGCAAGGAGTTCATCTGGGTCTTCCATGTGGATTCAGGGGCCCAAGGACTTGGACCATCTTCGACTGCTTTCCCATGTGCATTAACAAGGAGCTGGAGCTGGATCAGAAGTGCAGTAGCTGGGACTTGAACCAGTGCCCATGTGGGATGATGGTGCGACAGCACCAGCCTCCTATTACACACGTTTATTTCTCACTAACCTATATCTTTTGTGAAAGTCCATGTTAATATTGACAAACCTTGTTCCTTTTAACTGCTTTATAGTATTCTCTTGGATAGTTGTACTTATCTTTATTAAACCATTCTTTATAGACGTTTAGGGGGAGCCGAGATGGCGGAATAGTGAGGACGCACACTGATAGTCCGGGAAAAGATAGGTTGATAAAAGAGGAATTACAGTAATCACAGGGAAAGGCTCGGGGGAAAAATGCAGAGGAAACCCTTCTGGATCTAGTGGATGTGACACAGACAACCAGCGGGGAGAACAGGGACGCCCACGGCTCTGAGTCCACACATTGGCGCTGGAAGGGGAGGTGAGCTCAGTAACCCGAGACATTGGCGGGGAAACGGCGGACAGAGTCTAGAGGGAAGTGGGCTTGAGGCGGGAAAGTTCACCAGACTGACTACAGGAGAGAAGGAAGAAAAAAAAAAAAGTGGGGGGCTACTGGTACAGATGAGTTTCTCTCTCCGCTGACCTTGCAAAGGCCAGCAAGAGACAAAGAGCAGGCGCCATTCTGGATATACATAACAAAAGGGTAGAGCTAATGAACTGAGGCCACGGGAAAAACCAGACAGCAGGTGAGAGAGAACTCACGGAGCTCACATGAGTACTCTCCAGAGACACTACAATTCAGTAACCCAGGCAACCCAGTGGGAGACCACAAGTGAAACTGAGCCGCCACTGATTCTTTGGGTGGTCTGTTGGAAAAAGCAGATGAATGATATACACATAGAAGCCAGAGATCGGAAGCTAAATACAATCAATTCTGCTCAGCTGTGCAGTATTACTTATCTCCTGAATAAAAATAAATAAATAAATAAATAAATGAATAAATAAAAAGAGAGAGATTTACCATGCATAACCTGAGGGTGTCACCTTTGCACACCTGTAACCCTGAAGAACCAAGCAGAGCTCTCTGGTCACACCCATCTCAAGCCTCCAAGGCTCCTCCAACAGCAGACAGTCCACTTAACACAGACATAGTATAAAACAAAACAAAACAAAACAAAAAAAAAAAAACAAAAATAAAACACCTCAGAGTGAGGGAAGAAGAATTAACTATGCCAAGCAACAAACACAAAAATCGAGGGAGAAAGATCAACGAAGACACTTGACGCCTCCAAATAAACAAAACACCCCAAGCCAAGATTATGAAGATGATGAGATAGAAGAAATGCAAGATACGGATTTCAAAAAATTTATGAAAAGAACATTTAGAAGTTTTCAAAAGCAAATTCTTGAACTACAGAATTCCTTATTGGACAGGATAGAAAATCTCTCTCATGAAAATGAAATTTTAAGGAAGAATCAAAATGAAACGCAGAAACTAGTAGAACAGGAAAGTGTGATAGGGAAGAGAAATCAAAATGAAATGAAGAACTCAATAGATCAAATGACAAACACATTAGAGAGTCTAAAAAACAGAATGGGTGAAGCAGAAGAGAGAATATCGGACTTAGAAGACAGAGCACAGGAAAACATACAGTCAAACCAAAGAAAAGAAGAGGAAATTAGATTCTCAACAAAATCTAAAAAATATTGTTGAGAATCTACAGGATACTATTAAAAAAACCAACATTCGAGTTTTAGGAGTTCCTGAAGGCATGGAGAGAGAGAAAGGATTAGAAGGCCTTTTTAGTGAGATACTAGCAGAGAACTTTCCGGGTTTGGAGAAGGACAGAGACATCCTAGTACAGGAAGCTCATAGAACCCCTAGTAAACATGACCAAAAGAGATCCTCACCACGACACGTGGTAATTAAACTCACCACAGTGAAACATAAAGGAAAGATCCTAAAATGTATAAGACAGAAACGTCAGATTACTCTCAGAGGATCTCCAATTGGACTCACAGTAGACTTCTCATCAGAAACACTACAGGCTAGGAGGGAATGGCAAGACATAGCACAGGTGCTAAGAGAGAAAAATTGCCAGCCCAGAATATTATATTCTGCTAAGCTCTCATTTGTGAATGAAGGTGAAATAAAGACCTTTCATAGCAAACAGAAATCAAAAGAGTTTGCCGCCACTCGTCCGGCCCTGCAAAAGATGCTTAAAGATGTGCTACACTCAAAAACACAGAAACACAGCCATCAATATGAAATAAGGTAAAGGAAGAAAACCCACCAGTAAAAGAGCATGGGAAGCTCAAAGCATATACTAGAAAATATCTCCAGGAAAATGGCAGGGCAAAGTCACTATGTATCAATAGTCACATTAAACATTAATGGAATTAACTCTGCAGTTAAAAGGTACAGTCTGGCTGAATGGATTAAGGAACAAAACCCAACTATTTGCTGCCTACAAGAAACACATCTTTCTAACAAAGATGCATACAGAGCCGGTGCCGCGACTCACTAGGCTAATCCTCCACCTAGCAGCACCGCCACACCGGGTTCTAGTCCAGGTCGGGGCTCCGGATTCTGTCCCAGTTGCTCCTCTTCCAGGCCAACTCTCTGCTATGGCCCGGGAGTGCAGTGGAGGATGGCCCAAGTGCTTGGGCCCTGCACCCCATGGGAGACCAGGAGAAGCACCTGGCTCCTGCCTTCGGATCAGCGCAGCGCGCCGGACGCAGTGCGCCGGATGCAGCAGCCATTGGAGGGTGAACCAATGGCCAAAGGAAGACCTTTCTCTCTCTCTCTCTCTCTCTCTCTCTCTCACTGTCCATTGTGCCTGTTAAAAAAAAAAAAGATGCATACAGACTGAAAGTGAAAGGTTGGAAAAAGATATTCCATACCAACAGAAACCAAAAAAAAAAAAAAAAAAAACAAAACAAAACCAGGTGTAGCCATATTAATATCAGACAAAATAAACTTTAATACAAAAACTGTTAAGAGAGACAAAGAGCCGCACTATATAATGATTAAGGGTTCAATTCAACAGGAAGATGTAACTATTATAAATGTATATGCACCTAATTACAGGGTCCCGGTCTATTTAAAAGATATGTTAAGGGACTTAAAGGGAGTCTTAGACTCCAATACAATAGTACTGGGGGACTTCAATACTCCACTCTCAGTTAATAGACAGATCATCCGGACAGAAGATCAACAAGGAAACAGCAGATTTAATCGACACTTGCCCAAATGGATCTAACAGATACCTACAGAACTTTCAATCCTACATCTAAAGACTTTACATTCTTCTCAGCAGTGCATGGAACCTTCTCTAGGATTGATCACATACTGGGCCATAAAGCAAGTCTCAGCAAATTTAAAAGAATTAGAATCATACCATGCAGCTTCTCAGACCACAGCGGAATGAAGTTGGAAATTAGCAACTCAGGAAACCCTAGAGAGTATGCAAACACATGGAGACTGAACAACATGCTTCTGAATGAACACTGGGTCATACAAGAAATCAAAAGAGAAATCAAAAACTTTCTGGAAGTAAATGAAGATAACAACACAAAATATCAAAACTTATGGGATAGGGCAAAAGCAGTATTGAGAGGCAAGTTTATAGCAATAGGTGCCTATATCAAGAAATTGGAAAGGTACCAAATAAATGAGCTTTCAGCGCATCTCAAGGACCTAGAAAAACTGCAGCAAACCAAACCCAAATCTAGTAGGAGAAGAGAAATCATTAAAATCAGAGAAGAAATCAATAGGATTGAATCCAAAAAAAAAACATTACAAAAAAATCAGCCAAGCGAAGAGCTGGTTTTTTGAAAAAATAAACAAAATTGACACCCCATTGGCCCAACTAACTAAAAAAAGAAAAGACCCAAATCAGTAAAATCAGAGATGAGAAAGGAAACGTAACAACAGACACCACAGAAATAAAAAGAATCATCAGAAATTACTACAAGGACTTGTATGCCAGCAAACAGGAAAATCTATCAGAAATAGATAGATTCCTGGACACATGCAATCTACCTAAATTGAACCATGAGGACATAGAAAACCTAAATAGACCAATAACTGAAACAGAAATTGAAACAGTAATAAAGGCTCTACCAACAAAGAAAAGCCCAGGACCAGATGGATTCACTCCTGAATTCTACCAGACATTTAAAGAAGAACTAACTCCATTTCTTCTCAAACTATTCAGAACGATCAAAAAAGATGGAATCTTCCCAAATTCTTTCTATGAAGCCAGCATCACCTTAATCCCTAAGCCAGAGAAAGATGCAGCACTGAAAGAAAATTACAGACCAATATCCCTGATGAAAATAGATGCAAAAATCCTCAATAAAATTCTCGCCAATAGAATACAAAAACACATCAGAAAAATCATCCACCCAGACCAAGTGGGATTTATCCCTGGTATGCAGGGATGGTTCAACATTCGCAAATCAATCAATGTGATACACCACATTAACAGACTGCAGAAGAAAAACCATATGATTATCTCAATAGATGCAGAGAAAGCATTCGATAAAATTCAACACCCTTTCATGATGAAAACTCTAAGCAAATTGGGTATAGAAGGAACATTCCTCAATATAATCAAAGCAATTTATGAAAAACCCACGGCCAGCATCCTATTGAATGGGGAAAAGTTGGAAGCATTTCCATTGAGATCTGGTACCAGACAGGGATGCCCACTCTCACCACTGCTATTTAACATAGTTCTGGAAGTTTTAGCCAGAGCCATCAGGCAAGAAAAAGAAATTAAAGGGATACAAATTGAGAAGGAAGAAGTCAAACTATCCCTCTTTGCAGACGATATGATTCTTAGGGGATCCAAAGAACTCTACTAAGAGACTATTGGAACTCATAGAGGATTTTGGCAAAGTGGCAGGATATAAAATCAATGCACAAAAATCAATAGCCTTTGTATACACAAGCAATGCCACGGCTGAGAAAGAACTGCTAAGATCAATCCCATTCACAATAGCTACAAAAACAATCAAATACCTTGGAATAAACTTAACCAAGGATGTTAAAAATCTCTACGATGAGAATTACAAAATCTTAAAAAAAGAAGTAGAAGAGAATACCAAAAAATGGAAAAATCTTCCATGTTCATGGATTGGAAGAATCAACATCATCAAAATGTCCATTCTCCCAAAAGCAATTTATACATTCAATGCAATACCAATCAAGATACCAAAGACATTCTTCTCAGATTTGGAAAAAATGATGCTGAAATTCATATGGAGGCACAAGAGACCTCGAATAGCTAAAGCAATCTTGTACAACAAAAACAAAGCCGGAGGCATCACAATACAGATTTCAGGACATACTACAAGGCAGTTGTAATCAAAACAGCATGGTACTGGTACAGAAACAGATGGATAGACCAATGGAACAGAATAGAAACACCAGAAGCCAACCCAAACATCTACAGCCAACTTATATTTGATCAAGGATCTAAAACCAATTCCTGGAGCAATAAATGGTGCTGGGAAAACTGCATTTGCACGTGCAGAAGCATGAAGCAAGACCCCTACCTTACACCTTACACAAAAATCCACTCAACATGGATTAAAGACCTAAATCTATGACCCGACACCATCAAATTATTAGAGAACATTGGAGAAACCCTTCAAGATATTGGCACAGGCAAAGAGTTCCTGGAAAAGACCCAGGAGGCGCAGGCAGTCAAAGCCAAAAATCAACTATTGGGATTGCATCAAATTGAGAAGTTTCTGTACTGCAAAAGAAACAGTCAGGAGAGTGAAGTGACAACCAACAGAATGGGAAAAAATAAAGACATTTAGGTCTGTCTTCCTTTTACTATTACAAATATGTTGTGATTGATTTCATTCCCTATACAAAGACATGGAAACAGACAGTAAACATCTTTTTTACCTCAGAACTGGTAGAAAATAAGATTGTGGCCATGATGGGCACGTGCAAGTAGAAACGCAGCACAGTGGAACAAGCCCATGATGGCTATCAGGTGGCAGGCACAAGGGATTCATCTGTGGTACCATCTGAAAGCCTCCTGGAGAGCTAATGTATCCACGAACTAAAATGCACATCACACATGTACAGTTCACGCAAGAGTCTAAGGAAGACGAACCTGTGTTAAGAAGCTAGATGTGTTGTGGTGCAGGAGAGGTGGGGAGACCTTCAGTGGGACTGGAATACAGCAGGGACCCATACAGCTTTAAATACCACTGGGAGAACCTGAGAATGCCCCAGTTTTCTAAACCCCTATAGAGCTCTACTTCTTACTTGCTTAATTACTCCCTTACCTCAAAGAAAGGCAGAAGTAAGTTTAACAAGGTCATTTAGTTAGATCTCAGGATTAAAATTCCCTCAAAAAATTTCTTTTTCCCTCCTATAGCTCTCAGGATAAACCATTATGTGCAATCCTAGACCAATATTGAAAGGAATCAAAGGAATGATCAAACCAACACTTGTGTTTGGTAGAGAAACAGGCAAAGTCCCAGAGCTGGTTAGTAGAAGAGGCAAGAGCAGGAGCAGTCACTCCGGCCCAGTCCTCCGCTGCCCACGGTGGCACGCCTCTCCTTCAGCCCCAGCGTCCACCTGGTCCTGTGCTCCTGACCCAAAAGGCTTCTTCTGTCCACCAGTTGCTTAGCCATGTGACATAACACACTTGGTTTAAACATTTCTGTCCTTGCTTACAGTGAGAGAAGATGTTCAGCAGGGGATTTTCCCAGCTGTCCGTGCTGTCTTCCACAGGGCTAATCTTTATCTAATTCCACGCCTTTACATATCCCTGTCCTCCCAGCCTCCTCCCCACACACAACCCTACTTACTTTTCCTACAGTGGCTAGACATTTACCCATCAAAAGCAATCTTTTTTTTAATATCTTATTTATTTTTTAAAGCTTTATTTATTTATTTGTGAGGCAGAGTTACAGAGAGGGAGAGGCCTTCCATCTGCTGGTTCACTCCCCAAACGGCTGCAATGGCCGGGGCTGAGCCGTCCAAAGTCAGGAGCCAGGAGTTTCTTCCCGGTCTCCCACATGGGTGCAGGAGCCCAAGCACTTGAGCCATCTTCCACTGCTTTCCCAGGCCATAAGCAGAGAGCCGCATCAGAAGAGGAGCAGTCAGGACATGAACCAGTGCCCATATGGGGTGCTGGCACAGTGGGCAGAGGCTTAGCCTGCTATGCCACAGCACCAGCCTCTAAAAGCAATTCTATAAACTCTAAGGGAATGACTAAGCCCTGGCACTCATTTTTTCTCTGTGACTGCTTAAATAGTGGATCCCATAACTTCCTTTCTCTCCTCTCTTGCTCTGGCAGTTTCAATATTATTTACTCATTCCAACAACAATTATATGAAGGCGCTTCAAAAAGTTAAGAGAAAAATGGGAAAGAAGGTATATTTTTATTTTGAAATCCACATATAGTTTTTTATAATACACTTTTCCATAAATGTTCTGAAGACTCCTATTCCTGTCACTGTGTGTGACTCCGGTAAGTTACAAGCATGACTGTAGTTGTTCCCTTCATAGGATTTACCACTCTGCAATGTGACCTCCTATCAGGAGGTGAAGTTTATTTTCCCATCCCTTAAACATGAGTTGGCCTTGTAACTTGCTTTGAACAAAAGAATATGGTGGAAGGGACAACTCTGAGGTTGGAGCTCAAAAGACTTTGCACATTTCTGTTTGTCCTGACACCTGCTCAGCCTCCACGTGGACGGTACTGAGCTAAACAAGGGAGAGCATGTGGACTGGAGACAAGCAGTCCCAGGTCACTCAGCAGCTGAGCACAGAGGCATGAATATGCCCAGCCTAAACCAGGACACCTGGCGTAGTCCAGCCCCGATGGCTTACCTGACAAATTGCTAACCAAATCAGTGATGGCTGTTTGTAACCACTGTTTTGGGGGTTTGTTACAAAGCAAAAACCAACTAATATAGCTCTCTTTATTCCTTTCTATAGGAATGTTTATTAAATTGAGCTTCCCAAGGTAAAAGGACTATGTTTCCCATTTAGTTTTGTACATTACCTAGGAGTAAATGAATGGAAATTGAGAACTAAAACTATTTTCTTAAAGGGAATGGGAAAGTAGGAATGATGATGAACATTTAATTCCCACTCTTCCCCTACAGTCAGTCCACCCCATACCATTACTGCCTCTGATTAAAGAAATAATCAAATGCATGGGATGTAGGGCACACCATTAATCAATAGTAAGATGACAAGACAAGAGGAATGAATTCTTTCCTTACCAAGGATTATACAAAGCACATACTAGGACAATCACCTAGGTTTTAAACATCCTGGCTTCACTGCTTGCTGCACTGTGTCTTTGTCTTTGTCTTAGGGTCTTCTCACTCATGAGCCTTGGTTCGGTCAGAAAGGCAGCATCTTATCTGTACGACCACAGACTCTGAAGCAGGGTGAGGAGAGGGGCCGTGGCAGCTGACCACTGTGGCCAGTGCTGCTCTAGATGCCAATGCCAGAGCTGGAGGCCTCCAGGTCACAGCAGACATGAAAACATGCTCACACCTCAAAATCTAATATAATTAAAATATAACTCTAAGGATCAAATTACATTTGACAAAATATTTGTTTTTGTAGTGAGCTAATTACACATTTTGATGTCTACTCTGCTGCTTCAGTATTTTGAAGTCAGTCATTTTGGTGTTGATGTTCAGGTCTGAATATTATCATAGGTTCGGAAGAGCTCACAGATACTGGGCCTCTAAGCACCTTACAGGAAAGTGACTCTCATGGAACCAACAGGCATTTATTGAGTGCCCACTCTCTGTAAACACTATGCCACCCAAGCCAGAGCCCAGGTAAGAAGATGCAGGGACTGTGAAAGTTAAGAGCTGCCTCAGCGTTTTCCGTTCGGTTCCCCACGGGTGAACAGAGGGCCAAGTGGGGCCAAAAGAACTTTATTTCTATCTCGTGGCAGCAACGCGGACTAATGCCATGACCACGGCGAAGTCCTTGCATGCCTTTCCAATCAACCCCATCAGATCGCCTAATAGACCTGGCGGTCTTCAAGCCAAAGCAGGACTTGGGAGTAACTCCTGACTCCTGTTCAGCCACAGTGGCGACAGCAGGGTGGAGGGGATAGAGTCAGGGGTGGAACAGAGGATTTCCTCCGTGGGCTCAGACCTTCTGGGCAGGGGCTCTGTGAGAGTGATCACTATGTTTCTAGAGTCTATTAGAGACAATGCCAGATTGCCAGACCCTGACAAGACATGTTACAGTCTGAACAGACAAACAGAACAGGAAGTGGCTGAGGTTCCAGGCCATTTTCAAGTCCTGGTTTTAAGTAAGCCCCTTAGACCCCTTTAAAAGAACCATTTATATAATCCATCTTAAGCTGGCATCTGACCTTCTCAAACTCTCAGGCACCTACAAAGGCCCTGGAATGTGGTTAAAATGTAATTTCTGGTTCCCTAGGTCTGGGTGGGGCTAATTATCTCCCTGGTGATGTCAATGTTGAACTACACTTCGAATAGCAAGGCTTTGCATAATGTAGATAGGCTATATACCCCTGTTCACCCAGAGCCTCCATATCCTTGTGTCATGTGATTAACCCATCGGCTACAAGAAGCATTACTGTCCCCATGTCACACGTAAAGCTCTAGGCTCAGAGTGGCATGCTTTAAGTCACTGGTTATTACAGAGACGGCATTCTAATGTATGCCTTTGGATTTCCAATTCAGCATCACTACCATTCACTCATAGCTCCAGACAACTTTTCTTTTTACTTTTACTTCCCATGTCTTGTAAGGTCATTTGTTTCAAGGTTAAAGTACAGAGTTAATTTCATCCTTTTCAAACCTTTGAGCCTGTAACCTGACCTTGCTTCTCATGCTGTGTGACAGCTGTAGGAGAAAAGATTTTCAAAAGCATTCGGAAAAGGGCTCACTGCGGTTTTGTCTGTGGTTTTGTGATTATGCCCAGTAGGGAACAAATCATACTTGAACATGCTGGTCGGAGCAGCAAAATGAGTAGGCTTTCAATTGGGGTTTGCAATTAGAGGGTTTCAAATAGAGCATGGTCTGGGTCTCGGGTTCGAATTTGGTATGGACTGCTGTTTCCTGTACCTGATAAAAGTGAGACTCAGGAGTCTACAAAAACAAAAACATATTTAATTTTTGATGATTGCTTGTCTCATGCCACTCAAGTAGGGGCTTTGCAAACATCTCCTCCAATGCCAACAGCAAGGCTGACAGGTAAGGTCAAGAAATTGAGGCTGGAGGGGATTCCAAGATGGCTGAATAGGAAAAAGATGAGCTGATTTTAACCAGGGGAAGATAGCAGATCAAAGCAGAGAAGTGCATTCCCACAGGAGAACAGGATGGAGGTCTGCAGTGGAGAATTTACATAAAGGAGAGGGGTGCTGTGGAGCGGCCTGGAAAGCACAGATGTGCAGAAGTGAGTCGGGACACCACGCGAGACCTCTGCAGTGAGGGCCTGGAGGAGACGCCAGCTTCGGGGCGGTGGGGGGACCAGGCTGCAGCAGCCAGGGCCACTGGTGATACTGCCAGAGGGAGAAACTTGCAGCCCACGTGGATTTCCAGTCCAGCCTGGAGCTCCAGCGGGAGGCAGAGTACCCAGCTAATTCAGTCAAGGAAAAGCACCTTTCTTTGTCCCCACCCCCTACAAAGGCACCCAGCAACCAGCTGGGAGGACGTGCCATCTTGACACCAGTAGAGCCTGCTGGGGCTCTCGCACATGAGCAACCAGATTTTACCAGACGGAAAAATCCATGTACCCGCTGACTTTGAATGTGGCTAGGAGGGTTGACAGCGGGCTGGGCACCCACTTAGGACTGTGAGGTGCTCACAAATCATAAATAAATCTTTTAAAAAATGTTAATGGATCTAAAGGGAGACAGACTCCAATAGTAATGGGGGACATCAACACCCGTTTCCTCAATGGAGAAATCAACTAGACAGAAAATCAACCAAGAAACAACAGAGCTAATCAACACTATCGATCAAATGGACCTGATACCTGCAGAACCTTTCATCCCCAGTTTCAGAATACACATTCTTTTCATCAGTGATCTGTATCCTGATGTTTATCGAAGCTCAATCCACAATAGTTAAGATGTGGACTCAACTCAGATGTCCATCAACCAATAAATGGATAAAGAAAATGTGGTATATATTCACTATGGAATACTACTCAGCCATAAAAAAGAATGAAATCTTGTCTTTTGCAACAAAATGAATACAACATGAAGCCATTAAACTTAGTGAAATAAGCTGGTCTCAAAAAGACAATTACCGTATGTTTTCCCTGTTCCGTGGTAACTAGTAGAGTACAAAAAATGTAATATATAGGAGAGAAATTGACATTTTGAGATCTGATATTTGTTTGCAGCCCTTGTCTCAACAGTTGAGGAACAGTGTTTTTTTCCTTCGTACTATCTGTTGAATACTTAGTGGAGGGTTAAGCAAACCATTATAAAATAAATGGATAGCACATCCTTATAAAGATGAGAAGAGAGTGAGGAAGGAAGGAAGGAAGGAAGGAAGGAGGGTAGGAGCATGGCAGAAGGGAGGGTAGGGTGGGAGGTATCACTATGCTCCTAAATCTATAGATATGAAATACACGAAATGTGTTCACCTTTTGTAAATAACACAAAATTGGAAAAAAAAAGAAATTGAGGTGAAACAGCTAAGACATTGAAGACTAGGACTAGCTGAGTCTGATGTGTGAACCCTAACCACTGCACTACCCCAAGAAATGAACGTTTGTGGAATTAAAGTGCAAAGAAACCTAATGCTAGCCAAATTTGGGCAACTCTTGATTTAGGGAGGCAGAGATCCTAATCCTCTCCATGGCTATCCCGCTGGAATATCTATTTTTGAATGGTGTCAGCTACTACTCTTTTTTTTTCTCTTTAAAAAACAAAAAACCCTCTTCTAGAAAAGTTCCAAGAATAGTACAATGCACTTCTGTACATTTTACACATATTATCATCAATTAACTTTGGCTACATTTCTATGTGCACAAGTATATTTTTTGGAACTAACTTAAAACCACAGAAATAACATTTTACCCTTAAAAACTAGGAACAATGTCATTCTCTTACATAATCACAGCACAGTCATGAGCAGGAATCTCAATGACAAAACTACTTTCTGATAAATGACCTATATTCAAATAAATTTCAGACTCAACAGTGTCATTGACAGCAATTGTTTTTGGACCACGATCACACAGAGCTTTTGCCTGTCCCGTCCTTTCCCTCTCCTGTAATCTGGAATGCTTCCTCAGAGCTTGTATCTTCCGGTGCCTCACTGAAGGAGTGGCTAGCCTGCCAACCTTCCCCTAGTCCACCCAATTTGCGACTGGCTTCTATTCAGAAACGGTGAGCCCGCATCTCAGCCCAGGTGCTGGGAATGATGCTGTTCCCAGAAGTTCAAGCCTCTGTCTGATTCCGGCTTGGATCCAGACAGTTCCTACAGTAGCACCTCTTGGCCTCTCCTAATTTCTAAGTTAAATACCCACCACTCTCCACCCGTCATTAAGGAAACCAGAGACTGCTTTAATTCACATGCCTTGATTTTCTTTTTGGACTCCTTAGTGGAGATTAAGAAGGCCCCCAGTCCGAGGCTGCACCATTGATTTACGGCTCATGACCTAACAAGAGTCTTAAGGGCTTTAAACAGCTGATTAAGAATGTCTGCCTGATTAGTCCTTGGCTCATCAGAGGTCTCCCCTGTGGTGACCTATGAGCATGTGAGGACTGCAAAAGCCACACACTTAGCTGAGTTCTTTGTCATTCTTAATATTTTGAATCCTGGAATTAGCACACCCAGATTTTCATTCTGCTTAACCATTCCGGTTGCATTGTAGGATTTGAGCAAATGCGACACAAAATCAGAAAGTCCTCCCTTCTCTCTCACAGGTCTTACTTCCTGAAGCTTTTAACATGGTCAAGCTGGTACTTAAAATACAGGACACCCAGTTAAACTTCAATTTGGGATAAACTTTACTTCAAAATTCAAATATTGTGTGGGACATCTACAAAAACTTGTTGGCTATTTATCTGAAATTCAGATTTAACTGGGCATCTTAAACAAGGGGTGATTTTAAATATTTGAAGAGGGGCCGGCACTGTGGCATAGCAGGTTGAGCGGCTGCCTGCAGTGCTGGCATCCCATATGGATGCCGGTTTGAGTCCTGGCTGCTCCACTTCTGATCCAGTTCTCTGCTGTGGCCTAGGAAAGCAGTGAAAGATGGCCCAAGTCATTGCGACCCTGCAACCATGTGGGAGACCTGGAAGAAGTTCCTGGCTCCTGGCTTTGGATCAGCACAGCTCTGGTCATTGTAGCCAACTGGGGAGTGAACCAGAGGATGGTTCTCTGGTTCACTCTCTCTGGTTCTCTCTCCCTGCCTCTTCTCTCTCTGTGTAACTCTTTCAAATAAATAAATATTAAAAAAAAAAGTTTGCAGAAAGTAAAAATAAAATATAATGCACATTTCCATGAGCATTTTAAAGTCTCCTCATGCTTCATCTGAAAATTTTAAGTCTGGGTCCCTGGATCACCGGTTATGCTTGCTGCAGGCAGCTGCTACTACTGAGATTCAATGTAAGGAAGCAGACTCAACCACATCACATCATATCCATGACCAGCAACAGAACAACTACATCACTCTATCAATGCTGGGCCAGTTCTTGACAAATAAAACAAGTAAATACTGAACCTAAGCTTACATGCTTTTCATGGTCCATACTCACAATCCTTTATCTGTAACTTCAAAAGATAAAACTCTATTAAAACTGAAAGTTTGGGGGTGGGTCTTGAGGTGCAGAGGGTAAGGTGCCCACACCTGTGCACTACACTGGAGTGCTGGTTCAAGTCCTGGCTACTCTGCTTCTGACCCAGCTTCCTCCTAACAAACCGAGGTGGCAGCAGATGACCACCAAGACTTGGGTTGCTGCCATCCATGTGGGAAACCTGGATTTAGTTCCTGGCTCCTGGCGTCTGTCTGGCCTACCCCCTGGCTGTTGTCATCTGGGGAGTGAATCAGCAAGTGGACGACCCCTCTGTCTTTAAAATAAATAAATCTTAAAAATATGAAAAACTTTTATTTTCTGTAACTCATTTGGCAGCAACATCCAACCTATATGATGCTGTGTCTTTACTTATCTCATTACTTTATACTGCCATACTTTTGCAATACAAATATTTATTTGATCCCTGGGTCCTGATCCAGAACTCCTGGAAATTTAAATAATGTATGAAAAATATTACATAACCTCTAAAACCTGAAAAATTCTGAATTCTGTATAGGAATGACATCAAGAATTTCAAAAAAAAAAAAAAGATTATGGCAAGAAAAAAGAAAAGATGTTACAGTGTGTTATCTAATGTAGCAGCCATTAGCCACATGTAGCTACACCAAACAGTATTCTTGTCTAAACTTAGAGCACTCTATGTATAAAACACCTATTGGATCTCAAAAGCTAAATATGGAAAAATAACATGAAATATCTACTTGCATGTTGAAGGAGTATTCTGCATACATGTTTTTTACATCGATTATTAATTTCACTTTTAATTTTTAATGTACTAGAAAATTGTAAATTGTGTATCTGGCTATTATGTTTCCAATGGATACAGTGCTTTAGAGACTATTTAGTGTAGAACCTGGTTCCTCCAGTGCGGGGAACCTGGATGAGAAAACGAGTCGGTTCAGCCGCTGCACGGCTGGAGCTGGACTCTCGGCCTCAACTCTTGGCCTAATACTCTTTCCGTTTCCTCTCTGAAGGCGCCAAGGACTGTCCATTTGCACTGGAATTCTAAGACCATTTTTAGAGTCTGAATGAGTTTTTGTAGGTCTTGTTGATGGCTGTTGTTAAATCAAAGACCAACTTCGAATGAATGGTTTCAGGCCTAACAGGATAATATGTAGAGCAGCAAGTGAAAAAGTTCATGAATTGCATTTGGTGAGCTGCGTCTCAACAGGCCCACAGCAGCAGATTCCGATCAGACTCCGAGGTTGGTGCCTTCATCAGCTCTGATGGAAACAGGTCAGGATGGAAAGTCACACTAAGCCTAGAGGGTACAGCAGACGTGGCTGATCTGGTTGGCGAACGGTATAAACAAAGGGCCAGTACTTTCAGAATGATTACTGCCTTGACATTAGTGTTCAGTTAAGATTTGGTCACCAGGGGCCAGCGCTGTGGCGCAGCGGGTTAATGCCCTGAAGTGCCAACATCCCATATAGGCACTGGTTCTAGTACTGGCTACTCCTCTTCTGATCTAGCTCTCTGCTATGGCCTGGGAAAGTAGTAGAAGATGGCCCAAATCCTTGGGCCCCTGCACCGGCGTCGGAGACCTGGAAGAAGCTCCTGGCTCCTGGCTTCGGATCGGCACAGCTCCAGCTGTTATGGCCATCTGGGGAGTGAACCATCGGACAGAAGACCTCTCCCTCTCTCTCTGCCTCTCCTCCCTCTGTGTAACTCTGACTTTCAAATAAGTAAATAAATCTTAAAAAAAGATTTTGTCACCTGATGGAATGGTTAATATCATCACAGTTGGGAGTCACGGTTCAGCAGTAAGTACAGCTCCCCTACAGGAAGTAGTGGGAAAGGACATCTTGCTCATCAGCACACCAGTTCTTGGATAAGTTCAAGAGAAACAAATCTCCAATGGGTGAGAAAACTTCAGAGGACAAAACAAAGCCACTAGCTAAGTGGAAGCACCCTGTGAATGCGGTGTGATTCCCTCTGGATACCCAGATCAGGGATGTGAAGGTCTCAGTGGATGCCATTCCCAGTGGACTGCACTGTGCACTCTGCAGAGGCCTCGGTCTCTTCCAAGAGCTTAGAAGGAAAGGTTCAAGTCAAGTGAAAGAGGGAAGAAGTCAACCTCACATGTAATTTAAGCCAGGACACACTGTATCAGCAGTGCTAATTTAAGCCAGGACATATTGTATCAGCAGTGTTCCGATGGAAGCACAGACCACCAAAAAAGCTAGCTCAAAGTTGGCAGCCTGTGCTCAGCACACAGAGATGACCAAGAGAAACTGGAGAGAGTTCCTGCAGCTGGAGAGGCAGTTACAATTTGAAGCTACAGAAGCACCTCCTGCACAGATTAATTTAGCTCTTTCAAAGCATTTTAGCTGGATTCCTTCAATCACGGCAACCAGCTGAGCATCTGGGGAGCATCAGGTCAGCAAGAACTTGGCTGACGAGTCAGAATGCTGGCTCTGAATTTTGACTTGACTGTGAAAGAACCTGAGCCACAGTTTCTTCATTAATAAAACACACAAGAAAATACCCCCTAGGGGGCTGCTGTGGGGCGTGAGTAAGATGCTAACCCCTCTGCCATCAGAGAGAAACAAATCTCTGCCAGGAGTCTACTGGCACTGCTCTTACACTTGACTGAAAGTGCACTCTCACAGAATGGCAGGCAGTTGCCCGTTTCTCCTCTCCCCTCCTTCCCCTCCACAGAGTTAAATTACCCACCACTTACTGAAAACATCCTGAAACGGGAGCATTTTGCCATTTAACTCATTGATGAGTCAGAAATTGCCCACTTAGCAAATTTTTAAAACACAGCCTATGACTTTGTCCTTCCATTCAGCCAGGACCTCCTCCTGCAGCAGACTACAGAGCCCAGGGAGGGGCAACCTTGGAAGTAGACACCCTTTCCACCTCATCCTAAACTGAGAACTTCCTAATGTGGGGCAAAAAAAAGTGAGGGGGCACTAGGAGCAGATTTAGTGTTCAGTTTGGCAATCACTGGGAATGGCAGCACTAATTCTTAAGTGCTGGGTAAAACCTAAGTCTTCTGATAAACCAGCGAAACTGCAGATAGCCCGATGCACATATGACAGGAAAAATGTTTATTATTCAGACAGGCCATACTTTTCATCTGTAAGAAAATACATATGTACTTAATTTCTTCTTTTATGTCTCTTTCTAGACTGGGATTATTAACCTGGGGTTCCTAAATAGAATAGAGGAGTTCATAAACGCATTAAAATTAAGTGCAGAGTCCATGCGTGTGTTTCTATGATGAGGAAGTCTTTTTTAATCCTCTGGGGGTGGGGGTGGGGGTGGTCCTGTGACCCACCCCCAACTGCATGCGCAATGAGCAACTGCTGCTCTGCAAACCACCACCGAGCCCAGTCCCCTCTGTGCTCCTAAGCAAAAGAGCTTTGTCCGGTAGTTCTCGGTAGGGGTGCTGGTGACATCATCCCTGGTGACTCCTCATTGGGTAGGGATATTCCACTCAACACACCGTTTGGCACCCCCGGCATCTGCTTATTAAATGCCAGTATCGTGTCCCTGGTGACTGTGACAAGCAACATTGACACCACACATTCTGAATCCCTCAGAGAGTGGCATTTCCTTTGCCTGAGGTGATCAAGTTTACCTGCCTAGGCTGTTCTTCCTTCATCAGAAAAATGAGAGAGACAGGCAAGATAACCTTCAGAGCCTCTTCCAGCTCCAGGATTTTCTAACTCCTCACATACAGTCCCCCTCTGAGTGTAGTGCCTGTTCTTTTTTTTTATTCCCCCAGAAAACTTTTATTTAAGGATTATAAACTTCATGCATTTTATAAGTACAACTTTGGGAACATGGTGATTCTTCCTACCGTACCCACCAATCCCACCCCTCTTCCTCCTCCCCCTCCTATTCCCATTCTTATTATCTACTAAGATCTATTTTCAATTAAATTTATATACATATGATTAACACTGTACCAGGTAAAGAGTTAAACCATGCTGAGAGATGTGCGCCCCTTGGAGAGAACTGTAATGTACTACAAAAAGTGCACACTACTGAGGCTTTGCTCCTAGACTTGGCCCTGCCTGTGGTTGGCTACATGACTGTGGGCAGTCCTTCGACACCCACCAACTGAAACAGGATGAAATGACTGAGAAAAGCAGTCCCAGCTCCAAAACTGGACGGCTCTCTGCACTAAAAGCGTGGGAGGAGGGAGGTCTGTGCAACTTCCTACACCTCAGAGCCGTCCCCGCAGTCTCTGTCCTTACGTGGGATTATTCCAAGGCGGAGGCAGAGGCAGAGGCGGAGGCGGAGGCGGAGGCAGAGGACTCAGCAACCTGTTAATGTCTTCAATTTTTTTTTTTTTTTACAGGCAGAGTGGACAGTGAGAGAGAGAGACAGAGAGAAAGGTCTTCCTTTGCCGTTGGTTCACCCTCCAATGGCCGTCATGGTCGGCACACCACGCTGATCCGATGGCAGGAGCCAGGTACTTCTCCTGGTCTCCCATGGGGTGCAGGGCCCAAGCACTTGGGCCATCCTCCACTGCACTCCCGGGCCACAGCAGAGAGCTGGCCTGGAAGAGGGGCAACCAGGACAGAATCCGGCGCCCCGACCGGGACTAGAACCTGGTGTGCCGGCGCCGCAAGGCGGAGGATTAGCCTAGTGAGCTGCGACGCCGGCTTATGTCTTAAATGTTAATGACACAAATCTAAGAAACAGTCCAGCAGAGGGAATATCCCATGTGTTCTTACTGACGAAAACTGTGGGAATCTGGGCATCTGAGCCACCTCCAGGGAAACAGCAATGCACCAAGCTGGGGTGCTGACTCCCCAACAGGCCTCTCTAACTCTCGAAGCAGTTAGGAGCCCACAACCTAATGTCAATGCACTTTAGTATGATGTGCTAATTTTGGCAATAGCTGCTCTTCATTGAACTACCCATGCCTTTACTAGCATCTGAAATCTCTGCAGACAGAACAGGGTAGGAATTCATCTTTGCCTTCTTGGCACACAGCTAGAGGAGAGCCCAGCATATAGTAGGCACTCAGACGAACGACTGCAGGAAGGCAGGAGTGGGCTGGAGAGCGACGAGATGATGAAAGCAAGTTCAGTGTGCTTCTAGGTGGGGCTGGCCCAGGACAGTCTATAGAAGCGGCTTTTTCGCCTTGTCTCCTCTGACTCCCAGGAGAGTCAGAGAAGTGCTTGGTGTGTTAGAGCTCTCTCCCAGCAAATGAGACACATCACGCACTCACACTCAGCCTGGGCAGTCCCGTGAAGCCAGCGGAACCACACCATTAATTCCAGCTATCCTGCTGCTCACTCTCTCGTGAGTGGCATCTAACGGCCAGTTCCTGCAACACTTTTCTCTAGAGATTTAACACCATGTAAGCAATTACTTCCAAGCAATCACTCTTCAAGTACTGAATCTAAATTTTCCTATTGAAAAGTGACAGCCTGTTATAGGGAAGACATGGACCCTGTGAGCAGGGTTTGCACATAGTATTCAGTGGATACAAGAAATCAGTATTTTATAATGACAATATGGTGGGGCTGATGCCTGCAGTGCCGGCGTCCCATGTGGACGCCGGTTCAAGTCCCGGCTACTCCGCTTCTGATCCAGCTCTCTGTTGTGGCCTGGGAAAGCAGTGGAAGATGGCCCAAGGGCTTGGGTCCCTGCGCCCACGTGGGAGACCGGAAAGAAGCTCCTGGCTACTGCCTACGGGTCGGCGCAGCTCCAGCCGTTGTGGCTATCTGGGGAGTGAATCAATGGATGGAGGACCTCTTTCTCGCTGCCTCTCCGTCTCTTTCCGTGTAACTCTTTCAAATAAATAAATAAATCTTTTAAAAAAGTGACAATATGGTATAGTTGATTCGACTCCCCAGAAACTGCCTCCACAATGTTGTTAACCCTGCCTATTTTCTGTTTCTTCCTCTTCTGCAGCCCAACTCTTGACCTTCTACCTCGACCGGGGAGCTCAACCTCACTTGCTTTCTTCTTGCTCTCCTGGAGATGATGAGGAGGTTATAGGTGGGGAGAAGGACATGGAAAGACTGGCCGGGATAAAAATGGGACTCACTAGAATCAAGCCCTTCCTGACCTGACTTACATGCATCTCCCAACCTAATTATGTAGCCATCTCCAGCTCTAAACTACTCAGGGGCACGGGATGTCTGGATTCTAACCACAAAAGACCCTCTACTACCCTGTTCAGGGCCTTCCCAACTTCCTAAACACATACGCCTGCCCCAAGCAGTCCAGTCTGACTCCTCTGTGACCTTCCCGAAATGGTGGTAGTGAGTAATACCATCATTTTTAGCATGTGGTATGCAAACATCCAACAGCTTCTGTGCATGACCTGCAGCAAACTGCAAGGTCATATGCCGAGAGGGCCAACCCAGAATTGCAGGAGGCTGCAGATGGGAGGGCTGTGTGCCGAGGGCGAACTGCCATGCCACCCAACCCCACGGAAGCACCTGTTCAGCTCCAGAACCTCTTCCCACCACACCATCCCCCCGTGCTTGAGAATAAGTACTCAATAAAACTCGTCTGGGCTGCGCATTGGCTCCTGTCAATTGTTTTAAGTGAGCCAAAGAACCTGGGGTCAGTAACAAGATGTTAGGGTAGGGTTTGGAGTTCACAGCTGGGTTGTAACTGGGAGTGGCAAAAGCCAGTCGCAGAATGTAGTGCCTTGGGATAGTCCAAAGGCCAAAACAGTGGCTGCAACAACAAGACGGCTTGAGAGTTTTCAGAACTTCAGTAATTCTATCGGCAATGCCCCTGCCCAGGCTTCTCAAAGAGGGCTGGAACTGAGGATACACAACCTTTCTGGGGAGTTTTGAGAATTGAAGGGGACCCTTAAATCTTATAAAAATCTGGGAGCAAAGCTCAGCAGCAGAAATTGGCTATTGGGACCAAGAAAAACCAGGCCATAGCCACAACTGACTGTCCAGACCCTTTCAAGAGAGAAGCTCATGATAACTGCCTCTCTCTCGGGCAGGGCTCAGAAAACCCTGTCAGTGGATTGGGACCAGCAGAGTCCTCTCTCCAGCCAAGACCCCCTAGCCAAAAGTACTGAGGGTGCTGGAAAAGACCAAGACTTGAAAGAAAGCTCTGGGTTCAAGTCCAGATGGACAACTGCAACCTGGTCCTCTGACCTCAGCAAGCCACAAACTCCCAGAGTTTCCTTATCTGCTTATTAAGCAAAGGCACTGAAGATTTCAAGATCCTTTAAGATGTTCAATTCATCCAAATAATTATTTACTGAGTAACCTATGTGCCAGGTGCTTCCTAGGTGGTGGGGACACAGTCATCAACATGAAAGGCTAAAATCACTTGTCCTCGTGCAGCTTACATTCCGGTGGAAGGAAGCAGACAACACAGATAACAAGGAAGTTACACTGTAGCTTGGAGACTAATCAGTATTATAGGACAGAGCAGTACAGCAGGATAAGGAGAATCTGGAAAGCTGAAGTTGGGGGATGTGGCATGTTGCAAATGCTCTGAGATCTTTCTGGAATCTCAAAAAACACTTCCAAAAGTAAATTTCCAGTAAATAAAATGCCTATTGAGTTGACATAAACAAAAAGTGGAAAATGAGACTCATCATTTATGAAGCTTGAGAATAATCTTAATTGGCGTTTTTTGCCCTGGCTGTACCTCATTCCCATGAGGAGAAGGTGGATCTTATTTTCAGTACGCACGATGGGCTGGTGGAGGCAGTACTGACATAGAAGCTTCTGAAGCTTAGGAGAGGTGTGGGACCATTGAAAACTTTTTGACCTATTCATGCTTGGGACTGTTAGGCACCCCAGAGAGGAGTATATAGGTGGCAAGTAGCTTAGAGATTTTCTACCTAAGTCTCTGTAGTTACTGGTAGACTCGGACTTAATGGTCAGGGTCATGCCTGCCTATTCTAAATGGCAATCAATAACTTCATATCATTATAAAAAAACAACTAACATTGACTGGATAAATTAGTAATAACTCATTGGAAACCAGACTATCGAGCTGAAACACGGGAGGGTGTCGGGGAGAGGATTAAAGAGGAAAAAACTAGTGTCCCTTTGGCTCTTCCTGCGTCTGGACACATTCCAATGAAGCCATTTAATCTACACCATTCCTAGAGCCAGTGACCCCAATCTTCCTTAGGAATTTACCTACAGCAGCTCTTCTTCAGTAGCAGGGACAGTGGTTCACGCCTGGAGAAGGATGAGACTAAGGCCATGGGGGATCTTAAATCATTAGCCACTAAAGCAGCTGAATACATTCCAAGAAGAAAACTCCCTCCTCCACAAGGCATTCATTATTTATCATTTTTGAATACGTGCTACTTCTTTCTTCTCTCCTTTCCTCTCTCCCCCTTCCTTCTCTCCTCCTTCCAAGCGTCTTCCTTTCCCTCACCTCCTCTTTCTGTCTCTTTCTCTTTTTTCTTTTGCAGAACTGGCTAACATGTTCACCTGAGTACTGAGAGGCAGAATTAATATATATTATATATTAATATATACACTCACATACACACATACATAGGTTATAATTTTCCTAATTGTAAATATACATAGGATAAATATATATAGGATATATAGAGGACATATAAATATATATATCCTAATTGTATACACACACATACATATGTTGTAATTTCCCTAATTGTAAATATATATAGGATATATAAGTATATACATCCTAGCTGTACATACACACACACGTGTTATAATTTTCCTAATTGTAACAAGTTGAGTAGAATAAGGGCGGGAAAGAACAAAGACCGACACGTGGCACGTGATGATAGATAGTGCCTGCCAATCTGCAGACTAAGAAAACACTGCACAGCACACTTGTACGTTTTAACCACTAAATGGTGGTGCCTGTCAACCACAATGCAAGTAATGGATCTCCTGGCAGGCATTTACCACATGAAGTCCAGAAGTTAATTGGCTCCCACATCTGATCCCAGGAAAGCCAATGCTTGGAAAGGTCACTGGAAAATCAGGACGTTTCACAGAACGTGCATTATTATCTAGCTTTCCTAAATTCCCACTTAACATCTTATTCCGTCCTTCATGCCCTCTTTTCTGAAAATCTAGGTATCTGATCTTTGAATTCTGGGACAATCAGTGGGCAAATAATGTAAAGCTTGATGTCAAGGAGTATTCGGAGGCTTTCTCTGCTGGCAACATTGATTTACACGGTTACAGTTTCTAATAAAAGAGAAAGCCTTCTTTCCACTAGATTATCTCACCTTACTAGTGACAATGTATATACTAAAGCTCTCTAGAATCATTCTATAGCTCCTATTTTTTTTTAAAAGATTATTTGAAAGTCAGAGTTATACAGAGAGAGAAGGAGAGACAAAGAGAGGTCTTCCATCCGCTGGTTCACTCCCCAGTTGGCAGCAATGGCCGGAGCTGCGCTGATCCGAAGCCAGGAGCCAGGAGCTTCCTCCAGGTCTCCCACGTGAGTGCAGGGGACCAAGAACTTGGGCCATCCTCTACTGCTTTCCCAGGCCATAGCAGAGAGCTGGATGGGAAGTGGAGCAGCTGGGACCTGAACCAGCACCCATATTGGATGCCGGCACTGCAGGTGACATCTTTACCCGCTACGCCACAGCGCCAGTCCTCTATAGCTTCTAGTAAACATGTTTACAATACATATTCAAGTTATGAAGTGGAGTAAACAAGACTTGGGAGTCAGCTTTCTCTTCTCTGTTTTCTTGAATGTTCCCAATACTAACATGACTTTCACTGTACCCTCTGTAATTCTCCAACACTTAGGCTCACATACATCAGACTAAGGAGTCTGACATCCTGCATCTCTACAAGCTTCCAGGTGATGCCAAAACTCCTGCCAGCAGCAGAGGTCTGTATTTCCACACCACTATGGCCACATTGACTCGCTGTGCTTTTCATGTTCATACTTCCTTCATCTTCTTCACAGATGACCCACAAACCCATTCCACTTGTGGTAAGTACTTTGCATATTGATGGCCTCATTTTTTATGCACAAACTCTAAACCTATATCATGAGCTGTTTCAAAAGGGAGGGCTTAGGGTATCAATGCTTCTTTCCATGATGAATTTGTGCCCAGAGTAGAAAGCAGATTATGGCAGCTTGATGGTGGTGGGGGGGGGGGGGGGGGGGAGTCGTGGAGGGTGGGGGGTGGAGGGGTGATACTGTCTTTGCTACAAAATGGTAACGTCAGCTCTGGACCTAAATTCAAACCCAGGCTTCCTGCAGAGAAAAGCACAGTTCCAAGCTCACAGAATGAGCAATCCAGACGAGTGAATGCGAATGCATTAGTAATCTATGCCCAACTGGAAAAAGATCTGAAGGTAGATTTCTTTGGGTGAATCAACACGGTCGTCTTTGTCTCAAAAGAATATCTATGATCTAAGAATTTTCACCTCCGGATCCCTGATACTCCGTAACTCACTGATGAGCTGGACATCTGTTTTCTCCTTTGTTGGAAGATACACTGACCATTCCATGGACAGAAGGAGTATCTGCTCTGAGACAGTCTCAGGCTGCGAAGGCTGCAGGAAGAAGGCAATGCTGCCTCAGCGGAATGACTTCCACAGCAGACCCCCCCACCTCTGAGTGCTGTGTGGTCTGGAGACGGCAGCCGTACTGTGCCCAGGTGCTTTCTGTATGCCGTACTACAAAACTTTGGGCTATCTGTGCTGTTCTTATCCTTCTGTTGCTAACTTTGGGCTGCTTGATTAAAAGTCCACCCTTCCTGGGGCTGGCATGACTGATAAAATTCACACACAAAACAATGAGTTTCACTTTTTAGTATCTTAGAATCCTAAGTATTATTACTTCAAGCACTTCTTTTCACTTTTCTAATGGGTGAAGGAGAAAAGATACAGCATTCATAAGTTTGGGGGAAATTTTCATGTTACATTTATAAGTCAGATTCTTTAAGCACTGAAATGATTTACTTTAACTGTAATTAGCTTAGCATAAAAGCACAGTAAATAGTGCCATACAAAGCATACCAGAAAAGCTTACGTAGCTCTCAAAGGTAGCAAACTTTCAGGTAATAACTTAGTTTTGAATGCAAAATGATCCTTGTACTTCACTTGCTTGTGCAGAAAATGGAGTTGCAGAGGTTTCTCGCTTGTTACTCCAATTCCTTCCGCTTAATTTACCATTATAGTATTTGGATTATTTTCCTCCAAGGAACTACAAACAAGCATTTCCAGTTTCACCACGCAGGATGCTCTTGCCTGGGTTTCCCCCTTTTTTTTTTTTAATTGCCTCTTTAAAAGTTATTTATTTGAGAGAGAGAGGAAGGAGGAGAAAGGGATCACGCACACCAACGTCCAAAACAGCCTTGGCTGAGCCAGGGTGGAAGCCGGGAGCTGGGAACTCGTCTAGGTCTCCAACGTGGGTGGCAGGAAGCCACTGTCTCAGCCATCAGCGCTGCCTCCCAGGATCCACATTAGCAGGAAACTGGAGTCAGGAGCCTGAGCTGGGAGTTGAGTTCAGCTATTCTGATGTGGGATGCAGGCATCTTCACTGCTAGGCGGAGTCCCTGCTCTCACATCTGGGGTTCTTAGGATGCCTGGGATTTCTATCTCACCTGGGGCATCCTCAACACGTGAGGGCTTTGCAAGAGAACAAAGCAATTAGCTTACACGGCTTTATAAACCATCACCTGTGACCCACAAGAGCAAAGAACTTCCAAAAACAGAGAAGGGACGTGTAAATATTTGAAAGAGAGTTTCCAATTTTTATTCTAATAGCAGGGTATTCAGGAAAAAATTGTTTTATAATGTCAAACCAAGAGCCTATTTGCCTCAAAATATTTGGAAGAAAGATGCCTCTCAGAAAATGGATTCTATCTGGAGATTTTTGGAAAACGATGCTTTTTCACAGAGGGGGACTTTTACTAGACTGCAGATTCCTTGAGGGCAGCAGTGCCACCTACTCTGGACATCCCCAGCACTCACCAAGCCCGACACACAGGGTGTCTCCTACACTGCTGAAGGACGGAATCTCCAGGAATCTGCAAGCATTACAACTCTCACCTCAACCAGTGACTAAGCCTGACACACAGGGTGTCTCCTACACTGCTGAAGGACGGAATCTCCAGGAATCTGCAAGCATTACAACTCTCACCTCAACCAGTGACTAACAGCCTTGCGGACGGTGCTCGCTGCTTTCTTTATACCCTGTGCCTTGGCTCATGCGCTCATAGCAACCTACAGCAGTGACAACGAAGGCTCAGCGCTGTTTCTTGTCTCTCCCGTTTCTGTTTGAACAACCTTTCTATGTTACTATGGTAATGCCTGGGACCAGGATGCTCTGTAAATGAAAGTGGAAGGAGGAGATCATGAGATTGATGCAATTCACAGAAAAAATCTGCCCAGAGGGCAACTGCCTTCGCAATCAGCAAAGCATGTGCATGTCCCATTTTATAATAAATGCACTCAATTAATACATGACACCATGTAGGAGAGATAAAATATGTCAAAACAGGGAACCACAAGGTCCAGGGAAACTGCATTACACATGAGAATAGAAGCAGGTGAGTATTGTAAGACACTTGAAAAATACCAAGGAAACTTTACGGCAGGGGCAACACAACAACAAAAAAACACATCTTTGTGACACTTGCCCTCTGACATGTACAACTTGAAGGCCATGTACAACCAAAGGCAGAATTTGAGACAGGGAGGAGAAAAGAGAATGAAAGCTAACGCTTGAGACAAAACAATAAGCTTCCCCAGAGTGGTTTTCACTATGCTGACTAACTTACGAAAACCCAAGCTGGAAATGAGTCCGACTGCCTGAAGCAGGAGCTGTGCCACCACAGGAAACCTTTGCTGCAGCTAATTTTGTGTGGGACATTTGAAGAGCAGCTATGGCTTCTTGATTTATGGCTTCATTAAAATGTTCGGGTTTCAATTCTCCATCAACATTTATTGGAATTAGCAGCTTCTTAAATGAAAATATTCAATGACAAATTAATGCAGTTTGGATCCTGTGAGAGAGAAAAGTAGAGCACTCTATGCTTCCTACTCCAGCGGGAAAAGAGGGATAGTTTGTGGTACCGGGTACCAGTGAGTCTCAGGAGTAACTAGGTGAGAAGAGCTAAGTGAGAGCACAGAGGGGAGTCTCCCATGCCCAGCCAGGAAAGTGTCTGCGAATTCTCCCAGGAGAACAAGAGTGTGAGCTTCCTAGGCAGGAACTGAACGTGTTTTTTCATGTTTTACAACACTTATGTGACACAGATGGTGAATAAATGGACTGATGGATGGATGAACCAGATAACACTTGCAGGAAGAGTGCCAATTTTTCTTAAGATTTCTTGGGGCTATTGTGCACAGTGAGTAAAGCCCATTGCCTGAAAAACCAGCATTCCACATGGGTATGGGTTTGAGTCCTGGCTGCTCCACTTCTGATCCAGCCCCCAGCTACTGCACCTGGAAAATCAGTGGAAGACAGCCCAAGTGCTTGGGGCCCTGCACCCATGTGGAAGACCCAGAAGAGGCTCCTGGCTCATGGATTCAGTCTGGCCTAGATCTGACCATTGTAGCCATCTGGAGAGTGAACCAGTGGATGGAAGATCTACTTCTCTGTGTCTCTCCTTCTCTCTCTGTAACTGTACCTTTAAATAAAATAAATCTTTTCCAAAAAAAGGAAAGATTTCTCATTGACCATTTCTTCCAATTACCCCAAGACACAGAGATGACATTGTTATTACCAGGAGCACTAAGATCAACAGATCTCTTCTCTTTACAAATCCAAATGTGGACAAACAGCTGAGGAATGGAGAAATCCAGATGGAAACCTCTCTGGTTAGGGCATCTTTTATCCTATTGGCTTGCCAGGGTTGACTGAACTTTGCTCCCTCACTCTGCAGCATCCAATCTGCAAGCAAGTCCCACCGACGACCACACATGCCTCCTGCCTGTCTCCTGCCCATCTCCAGGGTTACCACCCGAGACTGAGCTATCACTTGACAACATGACCTCTTTCTAACTGGTAGCCCTGCCTCTGCTGAACCCCTGCAATCAATTCTCCACAAAACAGCCAGTTTTCAAACTGTTTCTCTGTGTAGATTCCCCAGTGGCCACTCCTCACACTTAAAATCCAGGCTTCCCACTCTGGTTCAGCCACTGCGCACCAATCCCAGTCCTCATTCTCCTGCTCACTCCATCTGGCCACAACAGGCCCTCTTCTGTTCCTTGACAATCTCAAGCATGTCCCCACTCAGGGCCTCACTTGGCACATCCTTTTCTATTCTCCACGGCAGGGTAGACTTCTTACCGTCCAGATTTCAGCCTAATGTGATCTACTCTGAGATGCCTTTTGTGACCATACACACTAATCAGCAGTCCCCGCTAGCACAATAATATCATTAATTCTCTGCATAGGTTTCTTCTGATTTTTTTATTTTGCCAGGCAGAGTTAGACAGTAAGAGAAAGAGACAGAGAGAGAGTTATAGACAGTGAGAGAGAGACAGAGAGAAAGGTCTTCCTTCCATTGGTTCACTCCCCTAATGGCTGCCACTACCAGTGCTGCACCAATCTGAAGCCAGGAGCTGGGCACTTCCTCCTGGTCTCCCATGCGGGTGCAGGGCCCAAGCACTTGGGCCATCCCCCACTGCACTCCCGGGCCACAGCAGAGAGCTGGACTGGAAGAGGAGCAACCGGACTAGTACCCAGCACCCCAACCAGGACTAGAACCCGGGGTGCCGGTGCCACAGGCAGAGGATTAGCCTAGTGAGCCATGGCGCCGGCTGTTTCTTGTGATTTTTTTTTAATGTCTATTGCCTGGGTTCCTCTACTGATCTGTGAGTTCCAGGAAAGCAGAGATCTTACTAATCTTATTCACTATGTAGAATAATGCCTTGCACATAGTAGGTACCCAATATTCTTAGTGAAAAATAAACAGCAAGACCAAAACTATCACCGGTGAGCAACTTCACAATACTTCACTGAATGCAGGTGAACCAGGACAGGAGCTGGACAAAGACACTCAACATCTGACTCAATGTGTACATGAGTTGATGAGCTGGCCTGGCTTCCAGGAGCCTTACTAACCCTGTGTTCCCCAAACCCCTTCTTGGTTCCAGGCTCTGCAGATCCTTTCCTGGGCTGGTCTCCATAAGGCATTCACCTATGTGGACCCTGGGGAGTCTTCCATGGGCATCTGCCTGTTCTGTGCCAACCCTGGAACTACCCCCTTGGCCCTTTGGGCCATTTAAAGTCCTGATCATCTGCCAGACCTATTTATCTGAGGCCTGTCCTATTTACAAGAATTACAGCCACTCTGCAGGTATTGGAACACATCTTTGCTCCCTATGTCTCTTCTCTAGTGGCCACTGAGAACTCTATAAGGACACAAAGATACTCTTTCTCTTCCTGATGTAAAATTTATAGGTCTTTTTTGTAACCCATTATTTTCCCTAACTGCGAACTTAGAGTAAATGAAGGAACTCTGGACTTGAAGTCAGAGATCAAGGGTAAAAATCCCACCTAGAGTTTACTTACAATACAACCCTGAGCATGTTACTTAAACTCATCAAGCCTTGGTTTTCTCATCTGCATAACTGGGCTAATACTGTCTACATCTAAAATAAATATGTGGGCTCACTGGGGCTTGTACTTTGCAGGCAATCATCTCTGAGTCAGGAGGGGAAGCCTGTAGCTGATGGACTTGTCTCCCTCTCACTGACTTCCTCTGGTGGTTTCTCAAGTACTCAAAGAGAGAGATTCTTCCAAAACTCCATAAAAAGAATTTCATAACATCAAACAATCCTTCTTTGATTATTAAAACACAATTCTCATAAAAGAAAGACGATATCTCACCATGACACACTACACAAACACTCAAAGCAAAGTGAAATAATCAGACTAAGTCTGTTACAGCACAAAGTCAGACAAATAACAACACTTAATTAGATAACACTTTGACTCAGCAGTAACATATCATGTGCCAAGAAGGCTTCACTGATGACTGAAGAATGTTAATGGACCTGCTCGCTGTGACTGAGAAGCTACACTTCATGATATCCTGGGACTGAAGACTAAGCCAAGGGAAGATGTAAGGATTGCTGCAGATGGGCAGCAAAGACTAAAACAAATTTTCTTCAAGTCAGGAACACAGCCTGCTTAATATCACCTATGTGAGAACATTCTTGTTCTCTCAGCCTTACATTTAAGCCTTCCTACAATTTGTCAATAAATTCTAGTCACTTAAAGGCAGAAATTAGGGAACTATTTCAACTCTTTCAAAATCCTTTTAGATAAAGGGAACAAATTTCATATACACAGTTTTAAAAGCATAATTATATTTCCCATCTTACTCTCTTTCTCTCTCCCACTCTCATTCCTCTTTCCTTTCTTATTTTTCTTTTAATTTTTTACAATGACATACTTCTAATTTCCTTTATAAATCATAAACTCAACCCTCCACTAAATAAAGAAGTCAACAAGTAGTAAGTAGAAAAGCAAGAGTATAGACAAAGGTATAAGCAGTAATCAAATCTCAAAATGCCGATTTCACTCATATATATTACTTTTCTGGTACTCTGCCTATTAGTTACCACAAATCAGGTAAAACACATGATGGAATACTACTCAGCCATAAAAAAGAATGAAGTCCTGTCTTCCACAACAAAATGGATGAAACTGAAGACTATTATGCTGAGTGAAATCAGTCCTAAAAGACTTATGAACAACAACTCTGTAAGAATAAAGTTTTCCTTTGGAAAGCTTCCTTCAGGCTACAAGGTGCACTGAGCTGGTCTTCTGCAAAGCCCTTGTCTGTGATTGGAGAGCTCTCTGCTCCAGCGGTGCTCCATACACAGGTTCTGACACCACAAAGATGAGACTACAAACACCAGATTTATGGGATATAGAGTGAGCGACAACCACCAGTGCTGGAAACAGATGCTGTCTATTCATGACTGCGCTGACATTACCACAAATAGCACACTGGACTTCAGAGAAAGGGGTTATAACTGTTCCCAGCTGACAGGGGAGGAGGCACGCCCAAGTCCTCCAGCCAGGAAACTGCAGAGCTAGGATCAGAAAGCCCACTTTGGCACAGGCATTGTGACACAATGGCTAAGCTACCATCTGGAAAGCCTGCATCCCATATCAGAATGCTAGATCAAGTCCCAGCTGCCCCGCTTCAAATCCAGCTCCCTGCCAATGCGCCTGGAAGGCATCAGAAGATGGTCCATGTGTCAGAGACCCAGATGGGATTCCAGGCTCCTGGCTTTGGCCTGGGTGACCCTGGCTGTGGTGGCCATCCGAGGAGAGTGAACCAGTAGATGAAAATCTCTTTCTCTGTCTCTCTCTAGCTCTAACCTTCAAATAAATAAAATAATCTTAAACAAAAGAAAGTTTACAATCTTCTCCTGTATCTTATAGCCTCCCAAAAGTTCATATTATTGATATTTACAGTCCAATTTATTAGATTTAGGCATCCCAAGAAGAGAAAAAACATAAGATTTTAATTCTCAGGTAGTTCTTGCTAGAACGTGGGAGACCCAAAAGGAATTCCAGGTTCCTGACTTTGGCCTGCCCCAGTATTGGCCATTGTGGCCATCTGGGGAGAGGGAACCAACAGAAAGAAGTTTTTTCTCTCTGTTTCTCACCCTTTCTCATAGCTCTACCCTTCAAATAAATAAAACAATCTTTTTTTTTTTTTAAAAAGAAAGTTCATATTCTTCTCCTACATCATACGGCTTCCAAAAAAGAGCACATTATTGACATTTATTTCCAGTCCAATTTATTCAATTTAGGTGTCCTGAGAAGGGAAGAAAAAGATAGAACTTAATTCTCAGATAGCTCTTGTTGGCAGTGCCAGAGCTTGAGGCTGCTGTCTGGGCACAAACTTCACCAGGGCACCAGATGGACCTGAGTCTAAATAAAAACTGTGACCGTTTTCCTCAGTTCTTATCTAATCCTAACCACAATCCTTGTATTCAGATCCCTTCTAAAAAGCTCTGTGAATAATAGCACTTTCATTACTTATTTTGTATTTATTAGGTAACAGATATTATGCTTGAAGTTTATGATAAGTAATTAATTTCAAAAAACTGCAGGAAAGTTATTTTTCCCTCCAGACAGACAAGCAAACTGAGGCAGTGAGCAAACGGCGGAACCAAGGTTTGAATCCAAGCATGCTAGAGCTCAAAAGGCAAATTTATTATTTTATATAGCTCTTAACCAGGGCATAGAACGCTAAAATAAAATTGGCATCTTAAACACTTGAAAATAAAGCATAAATAGCAAAGCTAAAGGTCAAACTAACTTAGCAATGCATGAGTTTGAGTTTGTTCCTCACCTTCTCCAGTCATGCTAAACGTGTAATAGAGCCATAGAATAATGACATTCCTAGAAATTTTTACAAAAACCTGCTTTTGTAAAACGCAATTGCTGCTTCTATTAAGATTCGCAGCTCTTGCAATCTAAAAATCAGGCAGAATTCTGAAAACACAGCAAAGGAGTAACTGAGTGCTTCACATTTACTTGTGACTCAAAAGACAGCAAAAAGGGGAAATCTCCAACTATGCTAAGGCCCAGGGCCACAAGAACAGAAGGGTGCTTTTTCAACAGCACTAATAACGAGCTAATCTTGCAACTGATGGAGCTTAAATGGCAGCACCCTTTTCCAATAAATATAAAGATACAACTCAAAGAAATAAAGGAAGCCCTAACTTTTCTCAGAAAATGTTCCCTTAAGTTATACTTGTCCTTTTGTTCACAGCACAGAAAACATTTTAGAATTCCTCCCCACCCCTCTCCTTCTCCCTTCCTCTGCTCCTAGGATAGAGAGCACATTCTGCTTCACCCAGAGTCCTGGGGACAGAGTCGCAGCCAGAGGCAGAGGCTGAGGAGCACTGAATGGGGACAGGTGCTGGGGAACGCACCTCTGCCCCTGAGCCGAGTCAGGGAGCTGAGTCAGCAGCAGCTGTCTCGAAGTCAAGGCCACGAGACATGACCATCTGAGGACTCCCTGGATTTCAGCACTGGCCCCATCCAGTTTTACCGAGGGGTACAGGCTGGGGCAGCCAGCTTGTGTCAGCCTAGCCCACCACATGGCCTGTAAACGGCTTGGGAGCACTACCTGAATCACTTTTCCATCTTTCCAGAATCATTTTGTAGCCTGGTGGAACTACAGTAACAAAATACCTAGCGTGGGTGGCCTACAAAGACCAGAAATTAATTCTCATAGACTTGTAGGCTGGAAGTGCAAATCCAAGGTGCTGGCAGATTCCAAGTGTGGTGAGGGTCCTCTTCCTGGTGTGCAGACAATGCACATTTTGCTGTGAAGAATCACTTCACCTGGCAAGGGAGCTACCTACAGTCTCTTCTTTAAAAAAAAAAAAAGTTATTTTTTTAAAGGTCAATTTTTTATTCATTTGAAGGGCAGAGTTCTAGAGAGGAGAAGAGGCAGAGACAATTCTCCATCCACTGGTTCATCCCTAAAATGGCCACAACAGTCAGTGTTGGGCCATGCCAAAGTCAGGAGCTGGAGCTGCTTCCTGTTCTCCCACGTGGGTGCAGAGGCCCAAGCACTTAGGCCACCTTCTACTGCTTTCCCAGGCACAACACCAGGGAGCTGAATCGGAAGTGGAGCAGCCAGGACTCCAATAGGCATCCATGTGGGAAACCAGCATCTCAGGCGAGGCTTAACCTGCTAAGCCATAGGCAGGCCCCTACAGTCTCTTTCATAATGACACTAAGCCCTTCAGGAGGACTCCACTCTTAACTGCCCCAAAAGTTCCACTTCCAAATCACATGGGGGATGAAGATTTCAATATGTGAATTTGGGCAGTAGAGGGGACACAGACATCCAGGGCATAGCAGGCCGAATGCTATCTCCCACGGGACTCAGGGCATGCGAACTCTGATGCACTCATCACCCTTTCCGCCAAGGTACCTGAGAAAAGAACCATGAGGCAACCCCTCCTAGTGCCCTTCACGGGAGGAACTTGCCTCTAGTGAAACATGTCTGGACCTCCGACCTCCCCAACGGGCCAGTGCTGCACACTCAGTGAGGGAGCAGTGCCTCATACAAGAACTGGCTGAGGGTTACAGCCATGCGGCTTCCCCTTTACCCCGCTCAGAAACACAAGCTAATCCCACAGGGACTTTCAGCCCATTTCTTGCGTCCTTTTACTCAGTTAATAGCTCTCAAAGAGGGGGAACATGGAGAGGTCTATAAAAGTTTTCAACTTCATCCCAATTCACCAACTTGAGTTTTACAATACCATTGAACTGACGAGAGAGTCACTTGCTTTACAGAGAGAAACAAAACACTTCTTTAGGTTTTGTTTCAGGGGGATCAATTTTCAAGAGTCAGTGATATTGGGGTCAGGTTCCACTGATTCAAATTCTGGACATGAGCAAATGCTTAAAACATGGAACAATGTATTGCTTTTATAAGGATTATTAATAATACATTTGTAACAATTCAGAGATTGGCTATAAACCTTTGGAGACAGAATGAGAATGTGATCTGTGGACAGCAACAGCCATGAATCACTTTGATATATTCCTCACAGTGGCACCTCATCTCCTGCAGTTCTGGGATTGGTTACCAGTCTGCAGTCAATTCTCCAGTAATTCCCACAAGCACCACATCACTCATCAACTGTGACATCTTGGGTTGTAAAAGAGGTGCTGTTATGTAACACCGGTGCTGTTTTAGCAGCCTAAGCCTGTGACTATTAAGACAGCCTCAAATGAGATGATATCAATAAAATCCTGCTGCCTCTGCCTAAGACATACAGCAGAGAAGGCGCAGTGTGCCCTCGAGGGCATCTGACGTCAGAGTTAGCAGAATGGGCACTGTGTGCATGGCAGTTTCCATGATCACCGTCCCTCGTCCCAAGACACAACCCACGACCCAGTGATTTTCCCTTTTCACATTCCCCTTTTCCAGATTTCCCACTAAGGTCATAATAATTTTACAAAGTGAGTTGGGGAGTACTTGACTGGTTAGTAAAAGAACCAGGGAAAAGGAAAATAACTTGCCCTTACTGTTCTTTCTGATATTCAGATTGATTTCTTTCTTGTTCTATTTATCCTACTTTCCCTCTCTGTCCATGCCCCCTGCCCCCTTATTGATCACCTTCTTTGGCCTCAGGTTTTTTCCCACCTTAATCCAACAGGTCTGCCTACTGGTTTGGAAGTTATAAATATATCCTATCTCCCTTTTTTTCTTTCTTTCTTTCTTTCTTTTTTTTTCTTTTTTTTTTTTTTTTTGACAGGCAGAGTGGACAGTGAGAGAGACAGAGAGAAAGGTCTTCCTTTGCCGTTGGTTCACCCTCCAATGGCCGCCGCAGCCGGCGCGCTGCGGCCAGCGCACCGCACTGATCCGATGGCAGGAGCCAGGTACTTATCCTGGTCTCCCATGGGGTGCAGGGCCCAAGTATTTGGGCCATCCTCCACTGCACTCCCTGGCCACAGCAGAGAGCTGGCCTGGAAGAGGGGCAACCGGGACAGAATCTGGTGCCCCGACGGGGACTAGAACCTGGTGTGCCGGCGCCGCAAGGCAGAGGATTAGCCTAGTGAGCTGTGGCGCCAGCTCTCCCTTGTTTTATGAAGGCAATTTTCCTATACCTACCTAAACTTAACAGTGTCTAAATTCACTGCTGGATTCTCAATTCTCTCAAACAATACAAGGAAATTAAAAGACTTTGATTCTATTCACTCAGTTTTTTTAAAGATTTATTTATTTATTTGAAAGGCAGGGTGAGAGAGAGACAGACAGACTTCCATCTGCTGGTTTACTCCCCAAATGGCTGCAATGCATGGAGCTGGACCAATCTGAAGTCAGGAGCCAAGAGCTTCTTCTGGGTCTCCCACGTGGGTGAAGGTGCCCAAGGACTTGGGCCATCTTCTACTGCTTTCCCAGGCCGTAGCAGAGAGCTGGATCAGAAGTGGAGCAGCCAGGACTTGAACCGGCACCCATATGGGATGCCGGCACTGCAAGCAGCATCTTTACCCGCTACACCACAGTGCTGGCCCCTCACTCTTGTCCAACTTAAATGCTATCATTGTCTCTTGTTACTCCTCAGTCTTGTTTACTTTTCATTAACCCCGAAAAATTAGACATTATATTATCTGAAACAGAAATGTTTGACTCTGATAGTTGTCAATTTCTTTGCTGACTGTTTCTTCTTACAGTTTATATCTGAAATCTCCTTATTTTACCCTCATGCTATAAAGATTGTTTCTGTGAACGCTTAATTTAAAATCGATCATTATTTTCCATCAGCACTTTAAAGGTGTTATCTAACTGTCTCCTCGATGTGGGGTGGTTGGGAAGTGAAGCCCCACTTCAAATGTCATTCCTTCCTAAGGAACCTTTCCTCTGTTCCTGCTTTAGGACTCCCCAAACACTCCCCCTTTTTATCTTTTGCAGTTTCATTGTTTACATGTCCAGGTATGGAGTTCTTAATGTTTACTCTTCTAAGGATTCACAGTATTCCCAGAATCTGACTATTCACATCTTTTATATATACTAAAAAATACTCTAAGCACTGTCTTGAAACATTTCTTTACCTCTGTTCTCTCCTAAAAGATTTACTTATTTGAAAGGAAGAATGGCAGAGACAAACAGATGACAGAGATCCTTTCTAAAGATGTATTTTATTTATTTGAAAGACAGAGTTACAGAGAGAGGTAGAGACAGAGAGAGAGGTCTTCCATCCGGGGGTTCACTCCCCAGATGGCTGCAACAGCCGGAGGTGAGCCGATCTGAAGCCAGGAGCCAGGAGCCTCCCCGGGGTCTCCACATGGGTGCAGGGGCCCAAGCACTTGGGCCGTCTTCCACTGCTTTTCCAGGCCACAGCAGAGAGCTGGATCGGAAGAGGAGCAACCCAGACCAGAACCAGCACTCATATGGGATGCCGGTGCTTCAGGCCAGGGCTTTAACCCACTACGCCACAGTGCCAACCCTGGGAGAGATCTTCTATCCACTGGTTCACTCCCCTCATGGCCACAACAGCTAGGGCTGGTCTAGACTGAAGCCAGAAGCTAGGAACTCCATCCTAATCTCCCACATGGATGGCAGGAACCTGAGTAAGCCATCAACTGCCACTTCCCAGTGCTATTAGTAGGGAGACAGAACAGAAGCAGAGAAGCCAGGACTTAAACTGGCCCTCCAAAATGGATATCCCACTGTAGGTATCCCAAGCATGCGCTTAACCCACTATGCCACAATGCCTGCCCCGTTCTCTGCTTCCAGAACTCCCAATTATGCCTTCTCACACTCCTTTCCAGGTTTCAGTCTTTCAAACTTTTGAACTTCTATTGCTCCATAATATATTCCAGGTAATTTCTTAAACTCTGTGGTTGAGTACACTGATTCTTTTAAAAGATATTTAATCTGCTGTTCAACCCATCCACTGAGTTTCAAATTCCAATCATTATATATTTCTTAAATCTATGTGTTCTAGCTGGTTCTTTTTTCAATTCAGTCAGTTTTGATAGTCTACCATCTCATAATTTCCCCCATTTCCATCTTTTATTTGTTTAAACATATTTACATAATGTAACAGATCATGTGGGTGGGCTTTTGGGCCAGTGGCTAAGATGCTGCTTAGGGTACCTGCATGTCTTGCTCAAGCACATGGTTTGAGCTGTGGCTCCTTTGCTTCTAGTCCAGCTGCCTGCTGGGCAGCAGGCGAAGAAGGCTCAAGTGTCAGAGTCCCTGCCACGCATGGGGGACACCCGGATTTAGTTCAGAGCACATGGTTGTCACCAGCCCAGCCACGGCTGCTGAGGGCATTTGGAAAATGGATCAGAGGGTGAACGATCTGTCATTTTGAAAAAATAAAAGTATTCAAAATAAAATGACTGCAGCAATATTTGTAGCTTGAAATGGCCTCTGAGAAACTTGCCAGCCCTTTAAGAGCTGAGGTCTAGTTTCGCTTCATTCAAACCCTGCCAGGCCACTGTCATTTCCTGGGTGAACAGAATCTTGTGGGAGTGACACTGTGACTGTGAGGCCAAGCTAGCGAAGGTCATGTGAGTTCTCTGCCAGGCGCCCTCTGTAGATATCCCGGCAGCCAGCCCCACGGCTGTGAAGAAGCCGAGGCCACATCTTGGTGCTGTGGCAGAAGCATTGTGAGCATGAACCACCAGAAATCTGCAAGCGGAGCCTGCAGAGCACAATAGTAGTCAGCTGGTGAGTCACTCCAGCCTCAAGCCCTTGAGCTGAGGACCAGGGGGATGGAGCAGGGACAAACCACTCCCTCTGTACCCCACTTCCTGACCCACAGACTCCATGAGCAAAACAAGTGGCGGTTTTAGGCCACTGAGTTCTGGGATAGTTTTTTCCCCAAGGATTTGGTGGTATTTCATGGATTCCTTTTAAAATGTTGGTTGACTGACTGATTTGAAAGGCAAAGTAAGAGAGAAAAAAGAGCGAGAGAGAGAGAGACAGAAGGAGGGAGAAAGACCTTCTACCTGCTAGTTTGCTCCCAGGTAGCCTCAGTAGGTGCCAGGAACTCTGTCTTGGCCTCCCATGTGCGAGTGCATAGGTTTGAGTCCTGCATTTGCGTCTGTTCCAGCTCCCTGCCGATGCACAGCCTGGGAGGCAGCAGGCGATGGCTGAAGTACTTAGGCCCCTGCCACTCATGTGGGAGACTAGGAGTGAATTCCCAGCTCCTGGGTTTGGCCTGGCCCATCCTTTGCTGTTGCAGGCATCTGTAGAGTGAACTCACAGATAAAAGAGCTCCCTCTGTCTCTTTCTCTCTGCCTTTCACATAAGTGAAATAAGTTAAAAAAAAAATTAAAACACTATTAATAATAGTGTAGATGTATGAGAGATGCTGAAAACACATTTTTTTAAAAATGACTAACAACCAACCAATGAAAACATTGCAATCAATGAAAATAGGTGAAATTAAATTAACTACTGTGAATAAGAACAGACCTCCCACAGACAGATGTAGAATTCAAAAAGCCTATCAGAATCAGTTGTATGTTTTCATTTTCTTTACAAATCTGAGACTATCTGAAAGTTAAAGGGCTTTTTAAAATTTATTTTTATTCTTTATTTTAAAGAAACCAACACAAAGTGATCTTCTATCACTGGTTCACTCCCCAAATCCCTCCAACTACCTGGTCTCCCACATGGGTGGCAGGAACCCAACTGTTTGGGCCATTCTCCACTGCCTTCCCAGGCACAGCAGCAACAAGCCGGATAGGAAGCAGAGTAGCAACCGCTTAGACTGGCACTCTGATACAGGATTAGCAAGTTAACCTACTGTGCCACAATGCTGGTCCCCTAAGGAGTTTCAAAGATATTTAATAAGCATTAACAACTGGAATGGACTAATTTGAAAAGATCATATACTATCTTTCTTAAAAATAATATGTATTTTTAATTTTATGTGAAAGGCAGAGAAAGAGGGACCAAGACAGATCTCTCATATGGCAGTTCACTCTTCAAATGCCTACAACAGCAAGGGCTGGGTCCAAAGGCAAGAGCCAGGAACTCCATCTAAGTCCCCCAAGACGGTGGCAAGGACCCAAGTACTTGTGCCACCTGCATGTTTCACAGAGTGTGAATTAGCAGGAAGCTAGAATTGGAAGCAGAACCAGGACTCAAACCAGGCACTCCAATAGAGAATAAGGGTGTCCCAAGCAACATCTTAACTCCTTAACCAAACAGCTGACTCCACATACAATCTGTTTATGCTTCTCCTTTTGTGGGCTTTTCTGTGCTAATCTGCTTCCAACATGCAGGTCTGATGACACTCAGGCCTGACTGGTCGAGAGGCAAGCAAAGCATTTACTCATTTTTAAATTATACAATCAGGGTACATGCAGAGTAGGAACAATCTTATAGATCACTTGATTTTTTTTTTTACAGGTGGACAAACTGAACCTCCTTATGAATGAAAAAATGAGGTTCAGAAAGGTGAAATGATGAACACAAGTTAATCGTGCAGTCAGTATTAGAATCCAGCATTTCTGACTCCCAGAAAAGTTTCTCTGCCACAGAACTGCTCTTCTTGTTTCGTGTGACATTTCTTGAGTAAAATGGAGCTCCTGTAAGTTTCCTGTGCCTAAGTTTCTCTAGACTCTGTTTCATTCAACACAGGATGTGAGCGTGAATGTCACAAAATTCCAAGAAGGCTCTCATTTTACAGATGCGTGATCAGAGACTCAGCAAGGTCTCCCTACAAACCCATCTAGTTCTCAAAGCTACAGACCATCTCCCTTGTCTGGTATTTCTACTTTTCCTTATCTTCTCAGTTCTGTTCTCTTCCCCTTGATTTTTCTTTCCTTCTCTCCAAAGAAGCATGAAATATCTGCTTACAAAACAAGACATCCTGAGATACTGTTTCAAGAAAAGGTTGGGGAGCCTATGTTGAGGCATAGCAGGTAAAGCCACTGACACATCTCTTATGGGCATCTTATGGCATCTCTTATGGGCACTGGCTCTATCCCAGATGCTCTACTTCTGATCCAGCTCCCTGCTAATGGCCTAGGAAAAGCAGCGGAAGATGGCCAAGTGCTTGGGCCCCTGCCACCCACGTGTGAGACCTGGATGAAGCTCCTGGTTCCTGGCCTTGGCCTGGTCCAGAGCTGGCTGTTGGAGCCAACTGGGGAGTGAACCAGCAGATGGAAGATCTCTCTCTCTCTCTCTCTCTCTCTCTAATTCTTTCAAATAAAGAAAGAAATCTTAAAAACAGAGGAGAAAAACTTGGTCAGGGGGCCAGATACAGCAAGCAATACCGCTGTCTATGACACCACCACTCCTGTATGAGTGCCGATCTATGTCCCACCCGCTCCACTTCCTTTCCAACTCCCTGTTAACGGCCCGAGAAAGGCAGTGGAAGATACCCCAAATTTGGATCCCTGCTACCTATATGGGAGATCCAGAAGCTCCTGGCTTTGGCCTGGCTCAGTGCTAGCTGTTGTGGTCATCAGGGGAGAGAACCAGCAGATGGAAGAACTCTCTAACTCTTTCAAAATAAAATAAATACAATTTTAAAAAGAAGAGAAGGAGGAAGGGGGTAGGGGGAGAGAAGGAGGGGCAAGAGGAGAGGAAGAACTCTTTTACTTAGTATAGGGTTAACTATGTGATCATTATATAAACTGAAAATGGATCTTTGGCGTAGTGGGTAAAGCCACCGTCTGCAGTGCCGGCATCCTATGTGGGCAACGGTTCGAGTCCCAGATACTCCACTTCCTATCCAGATCTCTGCTATGGCCTGGGGAAGCAGTAGAAGATGGCCCAAGTCCTTGGGCCCCTGCACGCAAGTGGGAGTCACGGAGGAAGCTCCTGGTTCCTGGCTTCAGATTGGCACAGCTCTAGCTATTGCAGCCATTTGGGTAATGAACCAGTAGATGGAAAATCTCTGTTTCTCCCTTTCTCTATATGTAACTCTTTCAAATAAATAAATAAATCTTTAAAAAAAAATAAAAACAAAAGTTTGTTCAGAACTTTTATCAGCAAAAACCTAAAAGGCAAGTTATCAACTGGTTCCAATGTGAATTTAAGGGCTACAGCATCATGAATTGTTTTAAATGCTATTATATTCCTAATTACTCCATTGCTGAAGTTTTCATTCAGGTCTTCTACAAATGGAGACATATAACTCCATGAAGATTCCATTAATACAGTCGACAGTGGTGTAGTACACCACCTAAACAACTTTGGATAATAGCTCTGTTTTCATCTGTCCCATACACACAGTCTATTTCAGCCTTTCAAATACCATTAATGTGTAAAGTTGAAATAAATCATGCTTTCCCTTCACTCTCAGCCCTTTCTCTAACTGAACAGCAATATTTACTCCCATGAGTCTATTAAACCTTGAAATTAAGGTGGTTCCTGTCATTCATTCAACTGTTTCAAGGATACCCACATCAGAAGATGTGGTGATGATGACAGTAATGATTACAGAACACCATGACAGAGAGCTACTAATGAAATAATGCTGATGGAGGCCGGCGCTGCGGCTCACTAGGCTAATCCTCCGCCTTGCGGCGCCGGCACACCGGGTTCTAGTCCTGGTCAGGGCGCCAGATTCTGTCCCGGTTGCCCCTCTTCCAGTCCAGCTCTCTGCTGTGGCCCCGGAGTGCAGTGGAGGATGGCCCAAGTCCTTGGGCCCTGCACCCCATGGGAGACTAGGATAAGTACCTGGCTCCTGGCTTCGGATCAGCACGGTGCGCCGGCCGCAGCACGCCGGCCACGGCGGCCATTGGAGGGTGAACCAACGGCAAAGGAAGACCTTTCTCTCTGTCTCTGTCTCTCTCTCTCTCTCTCTCACTGTCCACTCTGTCAAAAATAAAAAAATAAAATAAAATAAAATAAAAATAAAATAAAAGAAATAATGCTGATGGAGTTCCACAGTGACAGTGGGTGGAACAAACTATGCAGGCTGGCACTGTGGCATAGCAGGTAATGCCAGCATCTGTGGCATCGGTTCAAGTCCCAGCTGTTCCACCTCCAATCAAGTTCCTTGCTAATGTGCCCGAGAAAGCAGAAGATGGCCCAAATGCTTGGGCTCCTACTCCTACATGGGAGACCCGAAAAAGCTCCTGGCTCCTGGCTTCAGATCTGCCCAGCTCTGGCTATTGCAGCCATTTGGGGAGTGAACCCAGCAGAAGTTCTCTCTTTCTGTCTCTCTCCAACTCTGCTTTTCAATAAATAAATATTTTAAAAATAAATAAGAATATTTTAAACTTAAAAAAAAACTATTTCTAAGAAAGATGTCTCTTGCCTTTACCTTTTTGCACAATACAAGCCATCCTAAAGAGCCTAGGCTTGACAGACTTCATTAGTTATCATTCCACCTAGGGTTTTAAGCTTAGAACCAAGGACACAGAGGTTGCTAGTTGGCTATTTAAGATTTACAGTCCCCTCTCACAGTTTAGTTTCAACCACAGACACCACTTGCCAGGGACACGTGACTAAATCAAGCCAATGAAATGGTAGCAGAAATGTACGTGTTTCACTTCCATGCAGAGGAATACCCAGTATTTCTTTCCCTCTTGTGACGACCTTGGACGACAGCACTGAAGACAGTGGGATCACACATGGAAGAAGCTTGGGGACCCGATCACACCTCTCAGGAAAGTCAGCCAGCCAGAAACAACTACTTTGGAATTTTGTGTGAGAAACAAATCTTTGCCATGTTAAGCCATTGTGATCCTGCAGTTGTTTGTTACAGCAAATAGCCTACAGTGACTAAAGGAATGAGTACCTGTTGGTTGGTTTCACAAAACACTTAAGAGAAGATGTCTGAACTTTATATATTACTAGTATATGTCTAACAAATGCTAATGAAAATTTGATGAGGAAAAAGGCAACTTTTTAAATCTGTCCTTCCAGGATTCTGATTTGTTTGATTTTTGAAGGTATATATCTAGGATATAGCATGGAGCCTAGCACATATAGGCATTCAAACATCTGTTGGATGAATTAAATTAACACATATCCTTGTCTATCAAGCTTAGTTTTCCTTGGAGTTACAGAATGTCTGGCTGTGGCCTGGCTGAGATCCAAGGGAAGCTCATCACCCACTAGAAAACTCAATAGAACTTTCTGAGTCAAAGACTGGACCTCAAGAGAAGTAAAACAAACAGGCAAAACAAATCTAAAAGATTCTTGTTCCAGGGCCGGTGCCGCGGCTTAATAGGTTAATCTTCCGCCTACCAGCGCCCGCACACCGGGTTCTAGTCACGGTCGGGGCACCAGATTCTGTCCCAGTTGCTCCTCTTCCAGGCCAGCTCTCTGCTGTGGCCCGGGAGTGCAGTGGAGGATGGCCCAAGTGCTTGGGCCCTGCACCCCATGGGAGACCAGGAGAAGCACCTGGCTCCCGGCTCCTGCCTTTGGATAGGTGTGGTGCGCCAGCCGCAACGTGCCGGCCCAGGCGACCACTGGAGGGTGAACCAACAGCAAAAGAAGACCTTTCTCTCTCTCTCTCTCTCTCACTGTCCACTCTGCCTTAAAAAAAAAAAAAAAAAAAAAAAAAAAAAAAAAAAAAAAAAACAAAGATTCCTGTTCCAGCTATATGCTCTATGATTTTCTAGGTGAGTGGCTCAATGCCAAACAATTCTGCTTTTAGAGATCAGAGAGACAGAGGCAGTGAATCCGTCTGGTGCTGGGCTTTTCTTTGTTGGGAGGGCCTTTAATACTGTTTCAATTCTGTCTCAGTTATGGGCCTGTTTAGGTTTTCTGTGTCTTCATGGTTCAATCTAGGTAGGTTGCATGTGTCCAGGAATCTACCCATTTCTGATAGATTTCCCTGTTTGCTGGCATACAAGTCCTTGTAGTAATTTCTGATGATTCTTTTTATTTCTGTGGTGTCTGTTGTTACGTTTCCTTTTTCATCTCTGATTTTATTGATTTGGGTCTTTCCTTTTTTAGTTAGTTGGGCCAACGGGGTGTCAATTTTGTTTATTTTTTCAAAAAACCAGCTCCTCGTTTGGCTGATTTTTTGTAATGTTTTTCTGGATTCAATCCTATTGATTTCTTCTCTAATTTTAATTATTTCTCTTCTCCTACTAGATTTGGGTCTGGTTTGCTGCAGTTTTTCTAGATCCTTGAGATGCATTGAAAGCTCATTTATTTGGTGCCTTTCCAATTCCTTGATGTAGGCACCTATTGCTATAAACTTTCCTCTTAACACTGCTTTTGCTGCGTCCCATAAGTTTTGATATGTTGTGCTGTTGTCCTCATTTACTTCCAGAAAGTTTTGATTTCTCTTTTGATTTTGTGAATGACCCAGTGTTCATTCAGAAGCATGTTGTTCGGTCTCCATGTGTTTGCATATGCTCTAGGGATTCCTGCGTTGCTAATTTCCAACTTCATTCCTCTATGGTCTGAGAAGCTGCATCGGATGGATTCTGATTCTTTTGAATTTGCTAAGACTTGCTTTATGGCCGAGTATGTGGTCACTCTGAGATAAATCTGCACCAAGGTTCTAATGTCTACAGAAACTAGAGTGCCAAATGGAGAGTAAGGCAGAAGACTACAGCAGGAGGATGGAGTGGACAGCTGGATAGACATACCTGTGCTAGCCAGGGTGGAAGGGGGACAGCAGTGAGGGCCTCCCCGGCAGCAACAGGGCATATGGAGGAAGAAATGGGTGCTGCAGGACACAGGAGGTGGATCTGTTCACATCCTCGTGTTCAGAGTATTCTCCTGCAATCTTTTTAAAGCTTTTCTATAATTAACCATAGTGTGAAAGAAACCTTTTAAGGGTTAACTCTGCCCTTTACTATGCTGATGGAGCCCAAGTCTTTCCTGCTTACTTCCTCAATTCCTTGTCCCTCTGAAACACAGAGGGGTCTGTCACATCACTCTCTCTTCCTCTTATCGCATCAGCTTGACCAGGCTGACCCTAGAATAGGGGCACACAGTTGGGATGTCATTTGGGACACCCACATCTCATATCGGAGTGCATGGGTTTGAGTCCTGGTTTGCCCTTCTGAGTCCAGCTCCATGCTATTGCCCACCTCTGGAAGCAGCAGGTGATGGCTCAAGTACATGGGTCCCTGACACCCATATGGGAGACCCTGATTGATCCCAGGCTCCTGGTTTCAGGCTGGGCAGACTTAGCTATTGTGGGCATTTGGGGAGTGAACCAGTGGATGGAAAATCTCTGTCTCTGTCTCTCCCTCAAATAAATAAAAATACATAGCTTTTTTTTTTTTTAAATAAAGTATCAGACCCACCACAAACTGTTAAGGTTTCATTTGGCACTGTGAAGGAGATGTCATGGTTATACATGCTTCCTGTCTGGCCTTTCCCATCTCCTCCCTCCCAGGCTCAGCTGGTACACAGAATAAACTAGATCATGTGGTACCACTCCCCCCACCCTTAGCAACCATGCAATGGTGGCAGCTTTCAATCAGCAGCAGGAGTGGGTGCAGCATCCTTTGAGAGCTACAAGAAGACAAATTTAATTCAAGAAACAATTAAGCCAATATATACTAGAAGCCAGATTTCTTTTCCTATCCTTTCTCACAGTTGCTATAATAATCTAAGACTTCTAAAAATACAGCCATAAGGAAGGCATAACCAGAGCTTACTAACCAAAAAATAATTAGGCTAAATGAGCTACAGATTTATCAGCTTATAAATGGAATGGCCCAGTGCCTCAATAGGTTGCAACATTTCTTTTCCCAAGTATTACCCAGCCAATATCTGACTTGAGAGCCAATACCTCTGTGCTGCTACTGTTTTATTTTATTCCTTTAAACAGACACAGGGGAAACAAAAAGACCAACCACCAAAGCTGCTAAAACAAGACAAGGCATATTGCAAGGGAAAGGCTGGAGGAGTTCATTGGCTGAAGCTGCAGAAACTCCCAGAAAAGGCACACAGTCAGATGGCATAACTGTCTTGAGTGGGTCACAGTTTTCCAACTATGAAGGCTACAATTTGGGTGAAATATGGGAGTCTGTGGGATTCTGGAAAAGAATCTGGAGTAAGAAGACCTAGTCTAAATTCCTAGTGCTAGGATCTTGGGTTAATGCTTGCCGTTTTTGGATCTGCATCTCCTTAATGGAAACACTGTTAAAATGATGTCTATCAGTAGGGCTGTCAGAAAGAGTGGTGGGAAAATACAAAGTATAAAAAGCTTGCTATTGTCAGTCACTTTTGATTGTCATGTTGGTTGTGGGGACAAATCATTGCCTCTCTACAAGTTTACAATCAATTAACACTTAGAGGAGTCAGAAGGTAGATCAAAACAGTATCTTTATGATGAGTTAAATTGGATTTAAGAACACAGATTGGATCTGTGGGTTCTTATTATAGTTATAATTTATTATCTTTTTTATTTTCCTATCTTGTACCTGTCTTCTTGATTGAAAGTAAGGATTGCATGTTATGTTTTTTGTGCCCCTACAGTTTTCCACAGAGCCATATACTTGGCAGGCACCACGTCTGATAGAGGATTGTGCCTGATCACACTTGGTCTCAGAGTGAACCCTCTCCCTCCACTAGCCCGAGAGCTCGTAGAGGGCAGGTCTCATGTCTTTTCATTCCCAGTGCCCAGCATGAAGTCTGGCACAGAGTGGAGTCTTATAAAAGTGTGTTGAAATGACATGAAAACAAAAGGCTTCCAAATGGAGTGGTGCTGTCTAGGGGTGGTGGAAAGGGATGTGATGTAGGGCTATCTTCAAAGGACTCCATTTGTGAGAGCTTGCTCAGGTGGGAAAGAGTTCTCTGTACAAATCACTGTGATCGAAGGATTTGAGACAGTTTTCCCCAAGATGAAATTTGAGTTTTTGTCTACTTGTCAGGGAACTGGCTATCTGGGTGTCTGTGCCCTGGACATCTCAATTAGAGTGAGTCTGCTAATGCGCTTAGCAGAGAAGAACTGTCACTTGGTAATTAACTTAGAGCCATGACAGAAGTCTGTGACATCCACACTTGTACTTCTCCCAAGGGATACACACACACACACACACACACACACACACACACACACACCAGTTTCCACTGTAGCTGCTGGTGGAATTAGCTCACAGCAAGAGATCAAGGATGACACGGCATACAGAGGTCTCCTGAAGACTGGGGCCCCGGGAACTTGCTTCTGAAAACCGCTGCCCTCATTCAGGGCCTTGGAGAGGATTCAAGAACCTTCCTGTACAGAGAACCCTTCAGTGCCTCAGTGGGGCGTGTGCTGGAGATGCAGACACCAAGCGGGGTGTTCCGGAGTCGGGCAGGCCCTATGCTCCTATGATTCTCGCTGCTTGCTCAGCCCTGGGGATGCCTCCAGAGATACCTGCAGGTGCGCACTGCATGTTGTATTCAACCCTGGATCCTCGTTCTCTGTGGGCACCATGAGACGCCTCTGATTCTGCCCTTTTCTAGAACCGAGCCAGAATAAAGCAACTTCACTCCTAAGGTTGTAAACGGATTCACCAACCCCCATCTTTTAACATGACAGCCAAGAAACTGATGGGCTAGGGACACAGCACTTATTCCTGGCACAAGGCCTATGCATTCAGCTTTAGGGGGCCCCATGAGCTAGGCTCTGTACCACCTAGCTGATACAGGCCAGAAAGGCCTACAGATCTGATAAGAGACTGGTGCAGCCATGGCCACCACGGCATTGAGTACATGAAATGCGGCTAGTATGGCCGAGAAGCTGAATTTCATATTTTTATTTAATTATAACCAACTTAAATTCAAAAACTGATTCAGTATTAGAAAAATTCTAAGTCTACAAATCTACTTTTCCAAGTGTAAATCTTATGAACTTTAAATGACAAATAACTCTGACAAAAATTTATTGTCTAAACTGACTTATGCTGTAAGAAAAACTTAAAGGATTTCAAAGACATGGTCTGGAAAAAAGATAGTAAAATATCTTACTAGTGAATTTTTTTTATATTGCTTTATGTTGACAATGTCTGAGTTACACTGTGTTAAATAAAGTATATTCTTTATTTTACCTATTTGTTTTCATTTTCCTAATATGGCTATCCAGAAGAATTAGAACTAAGTGTGTGGTTGTGTTCTACTACACAGCACAACTCTGAACCATACCCAATTCTTCACTAGGGTCTCACCTAACACAGAACCTGAGCAGCCTGATGATTCTTCCATATGTTCTAGGAAATAAAAACCCTGTCCCAGAAAATCAGGCAGAGGAGGCAAATGAAAGAATCTCGAGTTCTAACCTGTGTCAAGATTCAGCAACTATTTATCTGTTGGTTCCCATTTCTCTTCCCCTCCTCTTTTTTTTTCAGAAAATGAAAATTACCTGGTATCTAGCCAACTCATTCTTACACAGCATCAAAATGTAAACCTCCAAATTCCCTGTTGTACACACAAGGATGTTTTTCTCTAAAACCAGGACGAGCTTCCTCACAGGAACAACTAGATGACCCTCCCTCCTTTACATTACAGTGCCTCAGAAATCTGTGAATCATTTTAGTTTTCAGAAGTTCGTATGCTCAAAGTATGTACTGACTCGAGATATCTGGTTTCTGAGATTGTCAACAGTTGTTCCAAAGTTTCATTTATAGGGAAACATATCAAGAACACTCAATTTGTAAGAATGACATTACCAGGGAAAGAGTAAGATACCAGGCTACATTCTTTATCGTTACAACTTAACAATGCATAGGCAAAGCCCATGGGGCTGCATGCACAGGGAATCCAATCCTATTTCTAACCCGGGGGCACATGAAGGGCTGTCTCCAGCCCTCAAATGCAACCTCCAGACTGGACCTCAGAGAATGAAGTTAGGAAAGGGATTCATGGAGAGAAGAGGGAGACACATAATCTGTATGTTAATAAGAGACATGAAAAATGAGAACAACGTTCTAGGAATACAAGAGATGAAGTTTCATTTCTACTTTATGTTTAGAGAAATGGAATGAGAGGGGAAAAGGTGGTGGGAAGACTCACAGTGCGACCCTGACAGCACTGGTTCGAACGCTGTGTAAAAAGTCTTAGCACTGGTTCAACCAGCTTTTTGTCACTGTACTAAAATGCCTGACACAGCTCTCTTTATAAAGAGGGGAGGTTTGGAGGTGTGAGGATATGGTGCCCACACTGTCTCATTTCTGGCGAAGGCCGTCCTGGCTACAGTCACCTCCTGGAAAGAGTACATGGATATGGAAGAGCTTTCATCACCAAACAGGAAGTCTGACAGAGAGAGGCTGGGTGCTATATGGGCGCCAGTTTGAGTCCCGGCTGCTCCACTTCCGATCCAGCTCCCTTCTAATGTGCCTGGAGGAAAGCAGCAGAAGATGGCCCAGGTCTCTGAGTCCCTACACCCAATGGGAAATCCTGAAGAAGCCCCTCGCTCCTGGCCTTGCCCTGGCACAGCTCTGGCTGTTGCAGCCATTTAGGGAGTGAACCAGGGAATGGAAGATTCTCTCTCTCTCCTTCTCTCTTTCTTTATAATTCTACCTTTCAAGTAAATAAATAAATCTTTTTAAAAAAATTCTATTCAAACTTCCTTTCTTTAAAAAATCTTCCAGAATTTTACCAGCTCATAACACAACACAATCTTTCATTACAATACCTCCAATTCATGAGGTTTATGCATATTAATGAAGATTCTATTGAACTGGAACCTGATGAGAACATCTAGATCGACTTTCAAAACTTTTTGAAAAAGGATTGGCTAAACAATTATATATTATTGCAACCAAAGAAATGCTACTTAAGGACAGTAATAAAGTAACAACCCATACTAGGGAGGCATTTTACAATGTGTGAAATGTTCTTATATTCCTCCCTCAAGCTCACACAACAATCCTCAAGGCAGATACTACATTTGTTACCTGTGTACAGTTGCTGAGGAAAATAAGGCAACTCTAGATGAAGCAGCTATACAGTCACACAACTCTTAAGAGAAAGCCCAAAGTACATCACTTAAATACAAATTCTATGTTCTCTCTCACTGTGTGTAGTGTATGAAGTAGACAAACAGTTCTAATCCACTAGTTCATCCCAAAATGCCTGAAAAGGCTGAAGCCCAGAACTTGGATTCAATCCAGGCCTCCCATGGCAGCGGTGGCAGAGATCCACGTACTTAAGCCAACAGCACTGCCTCCCAGGATGCCTGTCAGCACGAAGCTGGGCTTGAGAGTGAAACAAGACAGAACCTGAGCCTGGACACTCTGTCCAGCTTAGGATGCAGGAGTCTTGACCACTAAGCCAAACACTTGCACCCAACAATATATTTTAGTAAAAATACTTTTATACAGAAAATTTATTTTACTCATTAACATTTAGGGATAGGTGCTTGGTACAGCAGTTCAAGACACCTCTTGGGACACTCACATCCCACATGCCTGAGTTCAAGTCCCAGCTCTGTCCCCACATCCGGCTTCCTGTTAATGTGTACCCTAGGCAGCAGCAGTGATGGCCAAAGCAGATGAGTCCCTGTCACCCACATGGAGTCCTGGATTGAGTTCACAGCTCCTGTCTTTGGCTCTGGCTGTTGTAGGCATTCGGGGACTGAACCACTAGCTTGTGGATCTCTGTCTGTATCTGTGCCTTCCAGGCAAGTTTACATTTTTTGAATTAGATTTAAACCGCGAGTGAATAGCTCTCCTAAGTGTGAGCACGACTTCCTTCACCTGTGTTCCTGCGAATCGTGCATGGAATAAACTCAAAGTCGTATCACTGAATTGCTTTAAAATATTTTATTCCTCAGACTTCCCTTGCACTGTTTACAATGAGAATGTCTTGTTAAGGTATTACTTCATCTGAAGAAGAGAACTGTTGACTTATGCAAATTTAAAATCACAACCTGAACTGTAAAAGGCATTAAGTCAACATGACACCTCTAGGGACCTGGTATGCGTAAACTTCCTGGGTTAACATCATATTTGAAAGCATTATTCCCTCAAATTTTCTTTGATAATGACTTACCCTTCAAAATGAAAGACAGTTCTCCCTCGAGAACAATTGCAAATGTTCATAATGAAAAAAAAAAAAAACTCAGTTTGAATTCTTGATTTGCAAAAGAATCACCTAGCATGAAGTGAGGAGGACATAGTTCATAAAAATCTATTTCTAAAACAGGACCACCACAGTGAAGACTCAGAGCCAAAAGCTGCGTTGGATTTTTATAGCTTTAAAGCCACAGCAGGGCCATTCCTCAAAACTCACTTCCATCATAAAAGTTCTAACCCTAACCCCACAACACTTGTGAGCCATTCTGCTGGCTACTTTCCTGGCACTTTCTCTCCTTCCTTCTAATTCTAGTTTTATTCCAGGGTCAACTTCTCCCATAGCCCAGGAGCACAGGGAAGCCAAAAACAACTCCTGCTCAGGACAGCCCTTCCTGAGTCTAAGACAGTGACTCTCAAAGCACACCCTCTGGAATACAGCCTTGGTCCCACTGGACAACTAGATATATAACTCCTCGGCCCCATCCCTGATCTACTAAACCAGAAATTCTGGGAGTGGGCCTCCAAGTGACTGTGTTGCATGCTAAAGTTTACTTTTTTTAGAGATTTTTATTTTATTTATTTGAAAGAGTTACAGAGAGAGGCAGAGACAGAGGTCTTCCATCCGCTGGTTCACCCCCTAGATGGCCGCCAACGGCCAGAGCTGTGCCTATCGGAAGCCAGGAGCCAGGAGCTTCCTCCAGGTCTCCCACGCGGGTGCAGGGACCCAAGGACCTGGGCCATTCTCAACTGCTATCCCAGGCATAGCAGAGAGCTGGATCCGAAGAGGAGCAGCCGGGACTCGAACCGGTGCCCATATGGGATGCCAAGCTTCAGGCCAGGGCTTTAACCCAATGCGCCACAGAGCTGGCCCCTCATACTAGAGTTTAAAAACCACAGGGCTAAGCCAGTGAGTATCAACCCTGACTGCCCGATAGAAACACATGATGCTTAGGTCTCGTCCCTCCACCCCCAAGAGATTCTGATTTAGCTGAGCTGAGCTGAGCTGAGCTGAGGTGGGGTCTGGGCAAGGGGATTTGCTAAGAGCTCCCACTGTGATGCTAATGTACAGATCAGAGCCAGTCAGATCAATGCAGTCTGAAACACTGAACTACAGTCATGAAATGGATAGCTACTTACTTGTGGAGTTCTTCATTAAGTGGAGGGTTAAGCTTGTGATTACAAAGTAAACTGAAAGGATGGCAATACAAAAATTAAAAGAAAAACAGCGAAGGAAGGAAGAGGGAGGGAGGGAGGGAAGGGTAGGAAGTATCATTATGTTCCTAAAACAGTATATAAGATGGGGCCGGCACTGTGGCATAGCAGTTAAGCCACAGCTTGCAGCACCAGCATCCCATATGGCACTAGTTTGAGTCCCAGCTGCTCCCTACTAATGTGCCTGGGAAAGCAACAGAAAATGACCCAAGTGCTTGGGCTCCTGCACCCATGTAGGAGACCCAGATGAAGCTTCTGGCTCCTTGCTTTGGTCTGGCCTGGCCCTGGCATCTGTGGTCATTTGAGGAATGAACCAGTGGACAGAAGACTTCTCTCTCTCTGCTTCTGCCTCTCACTCTCTGTAATGCCACCTTCCAAATAAACAAGTAAATCTTAAAAAAAAAAAAAAAGTACATATGAAATATTTGAACTCTGTTCTCTTTATATAAATAAAATTTTTTTTTTAAAAAAGCAATGGATGGCTCCCTGATCCTGATGGCCATTATTAGGGCTGCAGGAGAGAACTTCCAGCTAGTCTCTGATACTAAATAGACCAGGCTCTTCTATTTCTTCAAGAGCAGCACATCGTTAATGGACTCACTGGAATTACGAGCGATAAATTTGCTAGGGGCTGGGGACAGACAGCCCAGCAGCTATCCAGCAGTAGAAGCATCAAATGGAATGTGCTGTGTGGAAAAGAGAAAAATCTGAAAAACAGCTGGGAGGATTTGAACTCAAGCAGCCTTAACCCAGAAGGCCAAGTCTCAGTCATGCTGCCAGCCACACTGTCACTCTCCTGGGAGGTTGGAAGACAACTTCCTGGGTAAAGGAGGAAGAGGAAAGGAAGATTCCCTACAAAAGATGACGCTGCCGTCACCGCCTCCCGCCAGGAAATGCCCCCTTCTACACACAGAATGGTGGGATCCGACTGCCTGGAGATCTGAAAGGGCATGTGTTTCTGGAGTCACATTTGTTTGGACCTAAATATGAAGTGTTACAGGGTTTTTATTATTTATTTATTTGAAAATCAGAGTTACACACACACACACACACAGAGAGAGAGAGACAGAGAGACAGAGAGACAGAGACAGAGACAGAGACAGAGAGGTCTTCCATTTGCAGGTTCACTCCCCAGATGGCCACAACAGCCAGAGCTGTGCCGATCTGAAGCCAGAAGTTTCTTCTGGGTCTCCCACGCGGGTGCAGGGGCCAGAGGACTTGGGCCATCTTCTACTGCTTTCCCAGGCCATAGAAGAGAGCTGGATTGGAAGAGGAGCAGCCAGGTCTCAAGCCAGCGCCCATATGGTATGCCGGCACTGCAGGCGGCGGCTTGACCCGCTATGCCACAGTGCCGGACCCAGTCAGGTACAGTTTATATCAACTCTCCCCCCTTAATCTTAGGGAAAATTTCCTCTCCGCTTTCAGGAAAAACAAAACGTGAAGATAAAATACATGAGCCAACTTCAGTTAGTTATCACCCAGCTCTTTTCACCTCTCGCCAGCTGCCAAAGGGATTTTTCTGTTTCACAGGGCCCTCCTGGAGTGGGAGCTGAGACTACAGATGGTTTACAGCAGACCTGGTCCCAAGGCAGAGTTCAGTGCAAAGACTCAGGGATAGACCCAGTCAGCCATAACCTACCCCAATAATTCTGTAGTTTATCTATAAACATGTTTCCACATTTTAAAGTATCATTGATGGCATGTGATAATTTATCCAACGTTTTTCCTTTCTCAGTGGTTCATAAAGTAAGTGTATCATAATTAATAGCATCTCAAACTTGATGAAATATGGTAATTCAATTAAACATTTATGAGTCCCATCAGGATTCAAGCTCCAGGCTGCCTGGATGCAGTCGCCATGTCTAAGGAACAGGAGGAGGGCAAGACAAGTACATACATGCCCAGAGCTAGCTATTTCCTGGAAGATAAGATACCAGGGACGAAGGCTGGGGCACACATGGGTGTCTGCTCAGTGGAAGCAAGTGCATGTGTATGTGGGATGCAGTGACTCCGTGATATGTGGGGTGAGTGTGTGGTGTGCATGTGCTGTGTGTTTGTGTGACTACAGGGTATGGTATGTGTATTTTGTAGTGATTGCAGTATGTGGTATGTAGTGTGTGTGTAGTATATGTATCCACATGTGATATATGTGTGTGTGTGTGTGTGTGGTCTGTATATGTTTTTGTTTGTGGTGTGTGGTTGCATGTTTTCAATGCGTGTGGTATGTGGTGAGTTGTAATTGTGGAGGGTGTTTGAAAGTGCTTACATATATGGTATGTATGAGTATGGTATATATACGGATTATATATATGGATTGTGGTTGTGTGGTACGTAGTATGTGTAGTGTGTGGTGTCTGTGTGTGTAGCATATTTATGTGTATGTATGGTGTGTGTAGTAAGTAATGTTTGTGGTATCTGTGGTGTATAGTACATGAATGAGGTGTGTGGTGTATATGTGTGCATGGTGTGTGTAGAATGAGTATACAGCATGTGTATGAGTATGGTATATATACTGTGCACCTGCTCGTCTATCTCTGTGGGATCTATATGTAGTGCATGTGATATATGTACATAAGCATGTGGTATGTATGCGGATACATGAATGACATTATGTGTATAGTATATATACATATGTGGTTGTGGTATATGTGTGTGGTATGTGTGTATGATGTACATGTGATGTGCTGTGTATGCGATGTATGTGAGTGTTGTGGTATGTGGTGTTTATTGTGTGTGCATTTGGTATGTATGTATATGTGTGGTACATGTGGTGCATTTGTGTGTGTGTGGTCTGTGTGTGCAGGGAATAGGGTATGTGTATGTGAGGTATGGGGAGGGGGGTCGTGGATACGAAAGGGAGAAGTGGTGAAAGGTGAGGAGGCTGGAGATGGAACCTGGGACCAGATTAGTAACTTCAATGTTAACTTAAAAAATTTCAGATTATCCTTTGGATCAATGATTGCCAAACATTCTAATCTCACAATACCGTCTTACTTTTTTTTTTTTTACCTTTATACCTTTAAATTTTACTGAGGACCCTAAATAGCCTTTGTCTATATATTTTATACTGACTGATATTTATTCTACTAAAGGTTAAAATTGGAAAACACACATAAAAAAATTCATAAATCATTCAAAAATTCATCAAGTTATCAAATAACATTTTAAAATAAAAAACAATCATGTTTTCTAACAAGAATTAGTGAGAAGAAAGGCATTATTTAATATATTTGTAAATCTCTATAATATTTGGTTTGTGAAAGATGGCTGCTCTTGGCTGGCGCCATGGCTTACTTGGCTAATTCTCCACCTGTGGCACCGGCACCCTGGGTTCTAGTCCTGGTTGGGGTGCTGGATTCTGTCCCAGTTGCTCCTCTTCCAGTCCAGCTCTCTACTGTGGCCCAGGAAGGCAGTGGAGGATGGCCCAAGTGCTTGGGCCCTGCACCTGCACGGGAGACCAGGAAGAAGCACCTGGCTCCTGGCTTCAGATCGGCACAGCGCCAGCCCTAGCGGCTATTTGTGGGGTGAACCAATGGAAAAGGAAGACCTTTCTTTCTCTAATTCTGCCTGTAAAAAAAAAAAAAAAAAGAAAGAAAGAAAAGAGAAGAGAAGAGAAGAGAAGAGAAGAGAAGAGAAGAGAAGAGAAGAGAAGAGAAGAGAAGAGGAGGAGAGATAGCTGAAGAAAAGAAAGATAGCTGTTCTCATATCAACTTCTGTGTTCAAGTGCTGGCATATGTTATTTTGCTTGAAAGTATGAAAAAACATGGCTTCATGGGGATGTGTAGTTGGAAAAGCGAGGCCCTCACAGATTTCCTGAAAAGGTCTCAGGGATTCCCAACAATTCTTCGACTACACCATGACAACTGCTGTGTTCAGTGATGCAAAGGGACTGAAAGATTGTCAGTCAGACGACAGGCAGGCAGGTCTGCAACCACGTAAGAAGAATTAGAAGTAAGGGGAGCACTGAGGTGGTACAGGGAAAGAACAATGAAACTCCTCTCTCAAGCAGACACAGGATGCAGACACAGGAATGGAGTCACACGTCAGCTAACAGAAGCTGGTGCCCAAGGCATCCAGGTGGAGCGGAAGGCAGGTCAGGATGACTGCAGGTATCCGGGGCTGGAAAATCGAGGTGAATGGTGATGACACATGGGAAAACAAAGTAAACAAGACAGCATTTCTGGTGCCAGATGGCCAAGAAGAAAGGAATACGCCAGAAAGAAAATCACCTGAAGATTCCAGACCCATGACTCACCAGACAAACGGACAGGACTAGGAAAGCCTTCTTGCTTAAACTTCTGTGAGCAGTGCTATTTAAACTGAATCAAGACAGTATTTTGCATTAACAAGGAAAAAGTAATCTTTAACTTTAATCATTTGTGAAGCTACACGGATACTCCCAGTAGAGTCACTGGGTTGCTAGTGTGAAAGGAGGGCTAGTTGGAGTTGAAAAGGCAGCAGAGCTTTCTCACCTGAAGTATTTTCAAGAGCATCTGCTCACTTCGAGGTCAGATAATGGCAGACCATCCCACAGAAGGTAGGTTCCAAGAACAGAATGCCTCCAACAAGTTTTCTCATTACTCTTGGAAGAGCCAGACAGATAGGTAATATGAATGTATGTATGTTTGTGAGCAGGTGTACATAGTTCAAGTCAGATATTAAGATATAATCTTTATGCCCCATGTAAAGATGGCAGAAAGGGGGGTATATTTTTCCTCCTAAATTCTTCAAGCCAGGGGCCCAGTTCCATCCTCTTCCTGAGAAAGATAGGGAGAGAATTGTGAGTAGTTATTTGTGCTGAACAAAGAGTTGTATTGTGGGGTCAGCACAGACCAGTATATGAAAAGAATGCATGACTGAGCAATCAGGATGTCATAGTAATTAATAACAGAAAGTGACTTAGAAAATTCAATACTTGGTGTAGAGCAAACACTGAAGTTACAAAACACAACCATTCCTTCATTTTGAGTAAGAATTCAACAACTCTGATTCTTGAGGGGATACTGGTATATGAAAATCTGCTATTTTCATAAGATCCTAACAATCAAGGCCAGCACTGTGGTACAGCAGATCAAGCTGCCTGTGATGCTGGCATCCCATATGAGTACTAGTTCAGGTCTCGGCTGCTCTACTTCTGATTCAGCTCCCTACTAACGTACCTGGGGAAGCAGCAGAAAATGGCCCAAGCGCTTGGTACCCTGCCACCCATGAGAGAGACCCAGAAGGAGGCCAGGCTTCTGGCTTTGGACTGGCCCAGCCCTGGCCATTGCAGCCACCTGAGGAATAAACCAGTAGATGGAAGATTTTCTCTCTCTCTCACCCCCTTCTCCTCTCCCCGCCCCCTCTCTGTAATCCTGCCTTCAAATAAATACAACAAATTTTTTTTAGAAAACTTTTATTTAATAAATATAAATTTCAAAAGTACAACTTTTGGATTATAGATGTTCTTCCCCCATAACAACCCTCCCACCCACAAACCATCCCATCTCCTATTCCCTCTCCCATCCCATTCTTCGAGATTCATTCATAATTATCTTTATATACAGAAGATCAACTCAGTATATACTACATAAGATTTCAAGAGACTGCACCCACAAAGACACACAAAGTATAGAGTACTGTTTGAGTAGTAGTTTTACCGTTAACTCTCATAGTACAACACATTAAAGACAGAGGTCCTACATGGGGAGCAGGAGCACAGTGAATCCAGTTGTTGATTTAACAATTGACAGTCTTATTTATGACATCAGTAATCACCCGAGTCTCTTATCATGAGTTGCCAAGGCTATGGAAGCCTCTTGAGTTCACCAACTCTGACCTTATTTAGACAAGGCCATAATCAAAGTGGAAGTTCTCTCTTCCCTTCAGAGAAAAGTACCTCCTTCTTTGATGATTGTTCATTCTTTCCACTGGGATCTCACTCACAGAGATCTTTCATTTAGGTTTTGTGTGTTGTTTGTTTGTTTGTTTGTTTTGCCACAGTGTGTTGGCTTTCCATGCCTGAGAAACTCTCATGGGCTTTTTAGCCAGATCCTAATGCCTTAAGGGCTGATTCTGAGGCCAGAGTGCTGTTTAGGGCATTTGCCATTCTATGAGTCTGCTGTGTATCCTGCTTCCCATGAATACAACAAATCAAAAAAAAAAAAAAAAAAAAATGATCCTAACATTGTCTCAGTCTTCTTAAAAATGAATTAACAATCAATGAAATTCTAGTACTCAGCACATACAAAGACCAAACCTGCTAACTCCTTACTCAAATTCAGTGCCTCCCAGGCAATGTCATGTTCTTAGTGGTTTGTGATGATACTCCTTAGGTTTTCCACTCCAAAACACCTCTTCTAAACAATGTTGTTGGGGCTGGCCCTGTGGCATAGTGAGTTAAGCTGCTGCCTAGAATGCCAGCAACCCACATGGGTGTGTAGGTTCAAGTCTCAGCTGCTCTGCTTGCATTCCAGCTCCCTGCTAAAGTGACTGGGAAAGGAGCAGAAGATGATCAAAATACATGGGCGCCTGCCACCCACATGGGAGATCTGGATGGAATTCCAGGCTCCTGGCTTCAGCCCAGCCCTGCCCCCACCACGGTGGCCATTTTGGGAGTGTACCAGCAGAGAGAAGATCTCTCTTTCTCTTCCTGTGTGTGTGTGTGTGTGTGTGTGTGTGTTTCCTTCTCCATCACTCGGCCTTTCAAATAAATAACTCTTTAAAAAAATTAAAGTTAAAAATATTGTAGCCGGTGCTGCGGCTCACTAGGCTAATGCTCTGCCTTGTGGCGCCGGCACACCGGGTTCTAGTCCCGGTTGCCCCTCTTCTAGGCCAGCTCTCTGCTATGGCCCAGGAGTGCAGTGGAGGATGGCCCATGTGCTTGGGCCCTGCACCCGCATGGGAGACCAGGAGAAGCACCTGGCTCCTGGCTTCAGATCAGCGTGGTACACCGGCCACAGTGCGTCGGCCGCGGCAGCCATTGGAGGGTGAACCAACGGCAAAAAGGAAGACCTCTCTGTCTCTCTCTCTCTCACTGTCCACTCTGCCTGTCAAAAATAAAAATAAAAAAAATTAAAAAATAAATATTGTGATGTACCTTGGAAGATGGAGCATTGATCATGCCCATTTCCTCCCCTTGGAATGGTATCAATAATAGTTGGAGTCCTAGCTGCCTTATAAGGTTGTTGTGAGGATCAAATTATGGGAAAATGCTCTGTGACCCAAAAGGTCGCATACAAGTGTTTATTACAGAAGAGCTCCCTGCTGCTCCTCTCCTGCAGACAGGAAGGCCAGTGAGAGAGCTGGCATCCATCGTCTTCTGCAAGTGTATGCCATGTTACCACTCCTCATCCCACTTTAGGCAGCGGGCAGTTGTATCCCATTTTACATCAGTCTCATTGAGATGAAATAATTTATCTCAGGTAAACCTGAAGGTGGTTTGGCTAGGATTTGGACTCCTGGCTTAAAAATCCAGACATTCTTAGCACTAGCTTCAACAACAAATTGGTTATTGAACTCTCAAAAGCAAAGCGGCATGGAGATTTGGTCCGGCAAATGCCATATCAGAATGCCTGGGTTTGTGTCCCAGGTGTACTGCTGAGCCCAGCTTCCTGCTAATGCAGACCATGGGAGGTGGCAGATGATGGCACGAGTAGTGGGGTTCCTGTCACTCCATGGATGACCTGAGTTCCTAGTTCCAGACTTTGAACTTGCTCAGCCTCAACCATTGTGGGCCTTTGGGAATGAACCAGTAGGTGGGGGCACTCTCTTTCTCTATGTCTCTCAATTAAAGAAAGAAATAAAAAGAATGTCAATTTTTGGTTGCTTCAAGGAATCATCTAAAATATGTTAAATCTTCCCAAAAGGCTAGAGTGATGAAATGTTCACTACTATACTGTAGTATGGAGTCCAAGAAACAACAGAGAGCCAGTTACACAAAAAACAGAAACTTAAGACTTGCACCGCCCTGCCTTCCCCAGACTGTGCCCCCAGCCTGGGTGAAGAACACATGAGCCCCGATGATTGCTGACACCGACCCAGCGACTGAGAGAGGCTGGCTTTCCTTCAGCCTCAGGTGACATCACTAACAAATGCCTACTCTGCTGACCACAAGCTAGAACCATCTCTTTCTGGCCACAGGACAACACAGGGGTCACACTGCTGATTTTTCCTGGATCTTATGCGGTTGGCGGGGGTTGGAGGTTTCTGAATAAAGCATAAAAAAAAAAAAGAGGTAAGTGTACAGGAGGTCAGAGAGACCTGGGTGAGAACCACAGCTCCACCACTCACTGCCTGGGCACCCTGGCTTGTTTACTCATCTGTAGCACTTCTTTACCTTGAACACTGACCTCTGGAAAGGGGAGGATGCAGGCAAGTCATCCACAAAGGCATGTACACACAGCAGGCTCTCAGGAGGAAGGAGCTCTGACGCTGAGAGCAACAACAGACAGACTCATGAACTGGGTAAAATACAGTGATAATGGTTTTGTTGTTTTTATTAAAAAAAAAACAAATATGAGTATAGTTCAAAAAGTTTGGCGGTAAGGAAGGACAACTGGCACAGAGGCAAGTTCCCGCTTGGGACACCCACATCCCACAGTGGAAGGCCTGGTTCCAGTCTGAGCTGCTGTGTTTCCAATCCAGCTTCCTGTTGAAGTGCACTCTGGGAGGAGATGATGGCTGCAGGACTTGGGTCCCTGCCACCCGCATGTGAGAGCTGGAATGAGTCTCGGGCTCTTGGCCTCCACTTGGACCCAGCCTAAATGTACAAACACTGGAGTGAACCAGCAGGTGGACGCACTGTTTCTCTCTCTCTGCCTTTCAAATAAAATAAAAAATTTTTAAAATTTAAAGTCTGTGGGGAAATGGGATTAAAAGGTAATCTTATTTTGGTGCAAAAAATTGAAATCTGTACATTAAGGACAGTTTCAGAAAGCTCACAGGAAGTGAGAATTCTGTAAAAACTATGCATGGATTTTAAAATTGTATTACACCAAAATAAACTTATCTCCTAATTACATTTTCCACATATTTCCAAAAAAAAAAATTTCAGAAGCAGAGAGACAGACACGCACATTGAGAGTGAGTGAGTGAGCAAGAGAGATTGTCTATCAACTGATTCACTCTCCAAATGCCTGCAATAGCCAGCACTGGGTTGAACCAAAGTCAGTTGCCGGGAAGAGAATTCCATTCAGAAGCCTTTTATTTTATTTTATTTTATTTTATTTTATTTTTATTTTTGTTTATTCCAAAGTTCTCCAAATATGTAGCAGGAATCCAATCACTTGAGCCACGAGTGCTGCCTCCCAGGGTCTACATTAGTGGGAAACTAGGAGTCATCAGCCAGAGCAGGGGGTTGAATCCAGGCATCTTAAACAGCATTTTAACTGTTACACTAATGCCTGTGTACTTTGGAAGAACCCTTGTATTTTCTGTGGTAGAATAAAAGATAATACAAATTGATAACAGCCTCCCCTTTGGAGATAGAGCCTAACTCCCTCATGTGAATCAGGTTTCATCCTGGTGACTTCCTTAGCCAGTACAATATGGCCCAAGTATTGTTCTGGGGCTTCTAAGCACAATTCACCGAAAGCCCTAGAGGTTTTGGCCCAGCTACACAGTGAGCTGCTGTGTAAGAAGTCTGACCACCCTGTGGCCACCAGACTGTGAGAAAGCCCAAACTTGCCATGTGATAAGGCTCCAAGGAGAGAGAGATGCTGGTTCGGCACCTGCTGTTCCAGCTCCCAACCACTGTAGCCCAGGTCCCAGATACAGTGCAGCAGACAACAGTCTCTGCCCACTCCTGTCCAAGTTGCATATTTATGACTGCGACTGCTTTAAGTCATGAAGTTTTAGTATCGTTTGTTACATAGCAATGAATAGCTAGAATATTCAATCAGGAAATAATACATTTGTATTGACTCAATTTTCAAGTCTATTTTAAACTCCACAAGAACATTCTGTTTGTGGACGATATTAATACAGGCATAAGTTAATAACTAGATGACCTACAACATATATGAGCTATTGTGTGTGTATGCACGCAGTAATCAGGGTAGTGCAGTGAGTGTTACTACCTACCTCCTACCCAACAGGACATCACCTGCTCCGGCTATTTGCATTTCCAAACAAACTTTTCAAACAATAAGGTGCTGAGACACTGTTGACTTCCCTAGCTATCCAGATAATGTTTGAAACCCATTCAGCTTTCATGGCTGTTCAACTTAGGAGAATGGACCATGCTGCAGAATAAGACTTGTCTCTGGACTGTAAAATAACTTACCAAATGCTTTTAAATACATGAATTTAAAATATTATGCAAACACTGGGCTACACAATCAGCATAGGTAAACTCAAACATTTTGCTGGCGCCAACTCTACTATGGTGCTTTTCATTTCCTATATTGCCTGTGCAAAGCCTGCTTCCTCTTCTCTAAGGGATTTGTATACATGTGGATCCCATTCATCCTTCAAATGCCCCCTCTACCATTTTATCAAACTGTAAGCTTTTCTCTAACAAACTTATCATTAAAAAAAAAAAGCAACAAACTCCCAGTCCTATAGAACACACGAAGAAAGAACATGAGAGTCCCATAGCGCTTGGCAACTTTCCATCAGGCTGAAACAGGCTGACTAGAGGAAATGAGCCAATTAAAATACCCAGCCAGAATGCTGTCTGTAGATAAAATGCTTTGCACAGTGGATACAACATAACCTGAATTAAATGTTAAGAGACAACTGGCACTCAATCTCTTGACATTTTATTCATTCTATTTTCTCAGCCAAAGTTAACAGGGAGCCACTCAGCCTGGGAGGGGCAGGTCCTCCACTGACCTCAGAGGAAATAGATAAACAAAAGGAATTCAAGTTTTCCATTTCAAAGGCTTTGGTTGCAAGTGAATGAATCAGAGCACCAAACCCAACAATTGATAGAGGTTTTATATTCCTTCAGCAGTAATTCCAATCCCACAGGCTGTACTGTAACTGAAACGCAACTGGCACACTGTGACAAATCTCCAAACTAGAAACATAGAAAGTCATAATCAAACACTCTGTTCTACCACAGAAAGCCAAGAAGTCACCTGTTCGCCACTCATGTTAAGGATCATGCATAACATACTTAACATCTCAGGGCAAAGACTGTATAGTCGCTGAATGGTAACAGGTTCAACGTGAAAAATCCAGAACACACAACCTATCAAGTTTTCCCTCTGCGGAACCTAAAGAAGGCAGTACTAGACGACCCTATATTCTATCACAAAACCAACAGCAATAATGTTTGACACTCATTACCAAATTATCTATATTTAACATGTCAACTTAGAATTATTATAATAGCATCTTTATAACTGACGTCCAAAGCAACAGAATAACACAATGCATGATACTTTATAAAATGAAGCTGAGGGGAAATTCACTGTCCTCCATCACAGACCCAACCCCGGACTTCCTCCTAAAGAGCACAAGTTCCTGGCACTCAGCAAACAGTACCACTGGTATTTTCTGGGAAAGAAGAAATGGAGGATCAACTCACTTAACAGTTGGCAGTAGAGGACCTGTAAACTCCTCTTCATGGTATCATCTGGTCCTGCTTCTCCTCCAGTTTATTCATGATTCCGTCTAAGAAATTGGGAGAAGAAACTGTTACATCCAGGGAGCACAAGTCAATCATCAGAAAGAAGTACACTCAATAGGATCCGAGTTTCAAACCCCAAAACTTCTGTTTTTGAAGACGAAAAATCTTGGGATATATGCAGTACAGTCTAATTTACAATGGTCAAAGTTACAAAACTATCACTAATCAGTTAGTCAAAACAGGAAGTTACACCTTCCTGAAGGAAACTCATACAGAATTTGCTTTTGGAACTTTTGAGGACTTCTCCAGAATTTCTAGTATTTAGATGGAGAAAAATGAAATTTCTGTGTAAATTTATTCTTACTAAGACATTCACCAAAAAAAGAGCAAAAAGAAAAATGCATCCTATCAAACATAAGGAAGAGCTAAAACCATTTCTCTTCAAACTAGTCAAAACAATTGAAAGTGAAGAAACCCTTCCAACATTACCTTGATTCCAAAACCAGAGACATAACAAAAATAAAACTACAGAACAATATTCCTGCTAAATATACATGCGAAAATGCTCAACCAAATACTAGCAAATCAAATCCAACAACACACAAAAAGGCCATTCACTACGACCAAGTGGGATTTATCCCAGAGATGCAGGGATGTTTAACATTTGAAAATCAGTGAGTGTAAAATCACACAACGGCAGAAGGATAAAATTATCTGATCAACTCAACAAATACAGAAAAAACATTCAGGTACCAGTCATTCATGATTAAAAACTTGAACAAGTTAGATATAGAACAAATGGGTTAACAAACCAATAGCCAACATCACATTGAATGGGGAAAAAAGAATCATTTCCTCTGAGAGCTGGTATCAGACAAGGATGTCTACTTTTACCACTCTCATTCAATACAGTACTGGAAGTTTTAACCAGAGTAATTAGGTAAGAGAAAGAAATAAAAGGCAAACAAGGGAAACATGGAAGTCAAATTATCCCTGTTTGCAGATGACATGTTTCTGCATGTACAGAAACCTAAAGAATCCTCCAAGAGACAATTAGAACTGGTAAATCAGGAGCCGGCGCTGTGGCACAGTGAGTTAATGCCCTGGCCTGAAGCACCGGCATCCCATATGGGCGCCGGTTCAAGACCCAGCTGTTCCATTTCGTATCCAGCTCTCTGCTATGGCATGGGATAACAGAAGATGGCCCAAGTCCTTGGACCCCCACACCCATGTGGGAGACCCGGAGGAAGCTCCTGGCTCCTGGCTCAAGAGCGGCACAGCTCTGGCAGCTGCAGCCAACTGGGGAGTAAACCAGCGGAAGGAAGACCTGTCTGTCTGTCTGTCTCTCTCTCCGCCTCTCCTCTCTTCCTCTCTGTGTAACTCTGACTTGCAAATAAACAAATAAATCTTAAAAAAAAATAAGAACCTATAAACCAGGGCCAGCACTTTAGTGTAGTACGTAAAGCCACTGTTTGTGATGCATGTATCCCAATTGGATGCCGACTACAGGACTAGCAACTCCACTTCCAATCCAGTCTCTGCTAATGTTCCTGGGAAAGCAGCTGAAGAAGGCCCAAGTGCTTGGGCCCCTTCCAAATACATGGGAGACACAGATGAAGCTCTTGGCTCTGGCAGGCACAGCCCTCGCCACTGAAGGCATTTAAGGAGTCAACCAGGGTAAAGAAGATATTCATTCATTCATTCATTTTCATTCTCTCTCTCTCTCTCTCTCTCTCCGTGTGTGTGTGTGTGTGTGTGTGTGTGTGTGTGTTCATCTCTCTGCAACTCTGCCTTTCAAATAAAATAAATCTGTTTAAAAAAAGAACTGGGGCTGGCACTGTGGCACAGCAGGTTAAAGCCCTGGCCTGAAGCGCTGGCATCCCATATGGGTGCCAGTTCTAGTCCCAGCTGCTCCTCTTCCAATCCAGCTCTCTGCTATGGCCTGGGAAAGCAGTAGAAGATGGCCCAAGTCCTTGGGTCCCTGCAGCCGTGTGGGAGACCCAGAGGAAGCTCCTGGTTCCTGGCTTCAGATCGGCGCAGCTCCAGCCATTGCGGCCATCTGGGGAGTGAACCAGCAGATGGAAGGCCTCTCTCTCTGTCTCTACCTCTCTCTGTAAATCAAAAATACAACGAGGTACTGTCTCATGCTAGTCAGTATGACTATTATCAAAAAGACAGAAAATAAATATTTTGAAAAGAAAAGGAAACTTTTATACATTTTTGGTGGGGATGCAAATCAGTATAGCCATTATAGAGAACAATGTAGAGGTTCCTCAAAAACCTGAAACATGACCTACCATATGACCCATGACACAGAGTCAACTTTTTTGTATATAGCCAAAAGAAATTAAATTCTCACATTAAAGAGTTATCTGAACTCATATATTCACTGCAGCACTACTCATAATAGACAAGATATGAAATCAACCTAGGCATCCAATGATGGATAAATAAAATGTGAGTTATTGGCCGGCGCCGCGGCTCACTAGGCTAATCCTGCGCCTTGCGGCGCCGGCACACCGGGTTCTAGTCCCGGTCGGGGCGCCGGATTCTGTCCCGGTTGCCCCCCTTCCAGGCCAGCTCTCTGCTGTGGCCCGGGAGTGCAGTGGAGGATGGCCCAAGTGCTTGGGCCCTGCACCCCATGGGAGACCAGAAGCACCTGGCTCCTGCCATCGGATGGGCGCGGTGCGCCGGCCACAGCACGCCGGCCACAGCGGCCATTGGAGGGTGAACCAACGGCAAAGGAAGACCTTTCTCTCTGTCTCTCTCTCTCACTGTCCACTCTGCCTGTCAAAATAAAATAAAATAAAATAAAATGTGAGTTATAAAGATAAATGAATATAATGGAATATTTTTCAGGCATCAAAATGAGTGATATTTTGACATCTACAGCTTAATTGTAAAAGTCCTTGGGTCATCTCATTAATTTACATTTCATATGTGGAATAGTAATTTTCTACACAAATGTTTAAAATTTATATTCTTTTTTTAAAGATTCATTTTATTTATTAGAAAGAGAGAGAGAAAAAGATCTTCCATCCACTGGTTCAGAGCCCAAATGACCTGGGCAAGGTCAAGAACAGGAACCAGGAGCTCATCCTGGGGTCAACACAGGTTCACTGACCCAAGGACTTGCAGGCCTTCTCCTGCTGCTCTCCCAGGCACATCGGCAGGGAGCTGCATTGGATCTGGAGCAGTGGGGATTCAAATCGGCACCCAAATGGGATGCTGGGTTGCAGGTGGCAGATAACCCGACATACCACAACACCAGTCCCTTCATGTGCAGTTGATGGAATTCTCTACTGGAAATGTTCAGTTTTTTTATTTCATGTCATATAAAGTGAAAATGATTTACATTTACATTTTTATTGAGATATAATTCTTTTAAAATTAAGCTGTTACTTGAAAACCATCACTACCCATTTCCATAACATTTTCATTGCTTACTTACTTAATGTTTATAACACAATATATTTTCAAATTTTTTTCATAAGAATACTACACACACTCTCTACCATGGAATGAAAGGCCTTCCTTAGTCCCAGATTACATAAATACTTGCCTATTTTTTTATTTTTATTTATTTTTTAACAGATTTCTTTTTATTATTTCAAAGAGTTACACAAAGAGAGCAGAGGCAGAGAGAGAGAGAGAGATCTTCCATCTGATGGTTCACTCCCCAGTTGGCCTCAATGGCCAGAGCTGAGCCCATCTGAAGCCAGGAGTCAGGAGCTTCCTCTGGGTCTCCCACGCAGGTGCAGGGGCCCAAGGACTTGGTCCATCTTCTGCTATCCCAGGCATAACAGAGAGCTGGATCCAAAGTGGAGGAGCCAGGTCTCGAACCGGTGCCCATATGGGATGCCAGCGTTTCAGGCCAGGGCATTAACCCGCTGCGCCACAGCACCGGCCCCCTTGCCTATATTTTTAGTATGCTTTTATCTATTACACACCAAATCTATTTCTGAACTTTGTGTTGTATCTCTGCTTGTTCAATCTACCAGTAAAATTATAACTATTTAAATTAAACCCTGTAGAGCGGCTCAATGGGCTAATCCTCCACCTAGTGGCGCCGGCACACCAGGTTCTAGTCCCAGTCGGGGCGCCAGATTCTGTCCCGGTTGCCCCTCTTCCAGGCCAGCTCTCTGCTGTGGCCAAGGAAGGCAGTGGAGGATGGCCCAGGTGCTTGGGCCCTGCACCCCATGGGAGACCAGGAGAAGCACCTGGCTCCTGCCATCGGATCAGCGCGGTGCGCCAGCCGCAGCGCGCCAGCCGTGGTGGCCATAGGAGGGTGAACCAACGGCAAAAGGAAGACCTTTCTCTCTGTCTCTCTCTCTCTCACTGTCCACTCTGCCTGTCAAAAAATAAAAAAAAAATAAATTAATTAAACCTTGTAGAGTCACTCCTCTATTAATTCTCTTTTTAAGATTTGTCTTGTTTTTTTGAGCTTTTTTTTCTCCAAAATTAACTTGAGGATCACTTTATTAAATTACAGGAAAATAAATCACTGGAATTATATTTTGAAATTATCTCTTATTTGCTTTATTGATTTGGGAGAAACCTGATCTCTTTAAAATCCAAATGCAGTGAAGATAAAAATAAAATGAATATTTTGAAAAATATTGCTGTAGATATTATAAGAATTTCTTTTAAGGAGTGAGACATGCCCCTACACCTTTTTTTGAGAGGAAGATACAATAGCTGGATGACTTCTTTGGTTAAGTAAAGAACCTGCAGTGTGATTAGTGCAAGAAGGGAAAGAGATGTTCATCATTATAAAATAACAGGAGGTTTGAATTTCAAAGGTTAGGGATAAGAAACATAAGCATTCCAGAAACAGAAAGGCTAAGGAGACGGTACACCTGAGCTATTCAGAGAAGGTGCAGTTCCCAAAGCGGGCAGCAGGTGAGGCCTACACATAAAGGATACAATGAGAAATCCCCACAGCAGGATACCCACGAACCTTACTTTTCCACCACTTCTTCCTTTAGGTCATTTGTATTCCCATGTGACATGCACTGTCCTCCTCCACAAAGCTCACCCACCACTGAGAGCCTCAGAACCTCAGCAAGGTCAGCACTGTGGCACAGCAGGTGAAAACCCCACCTGCAGTGCTGGCATCCCTTATGGGCACTGGTTCAAGTCTAAGGTGCTCCACTTCCAATCCAGCTCTTTGCTATGGCATAGGAAAGCAGTAGATGATCCAAGTCCTTGGGCACCTCCACCGGTATGGGAGACCTGGAAGAAGCTCCTGGCTCCTAGCTTCGGATCAGCTCAGCTCCGGCCATTGTAGCCAACTGGAGAGTGAGCCAGTGGATGGAAGATTTTTCTCTGTCTCTGCCTCTCTGTAACTCTACCTTTCAGATACATAAATAAATAATTTTTTAAAACATTTTTCTTTTCTTAAAAAAAAAAAGATTTATATAGAGAGCAGGAGAGGGAGAGAGAGAGAGAGAGAGGTCTTCCATCTGCTGGTTCACTCCCCAATTGGCTGCAATAGCCGGAGCTGTGCCAATCCAAAGCCAGGAGTCAGGAGCTTCCTCTGGGTCTTCCCACACAGGTGCAGGGGCCCAAGGACTGGGCCACTTTGTACTGCTTTACCAGGCCATAGCAGAGAGCTAGATTGGAAGTGGAGCAGCCGGGACTTGAATGGGCACCCACCCATATGGGATATCGGCACTGCAGGTGGTAGCCTTAACCGCTATGCCACAGTGCCTGCCCTGTAAATAAATCTTTTTAAAAACAAAAACAGGAAAAAACCTCAGCAAAAGACTTACACAAAACAGCCGTGTTTTAGTGGTGCCTGACAGTGTCAATATAAAGGATCATGCATCAAGCCAAGGGTAACCAAGGAACAGCCCGAGCCAGCGTCCGGGAGCCATGAACAACGGTGAGTGAGTGAGCCAGCACCCGGGAGCCATCAACAATGGTTAATGAGTGTCTGTACACTGCTTAGGAGACCGTAAGCACTCAATAAACAATTAGTAAATAAAAAATGAACACTGATTAAGAGGAGAACAGAGACATGACTGTAGTTTATATCAATCAAGGGAAACACAAATCCTTCAATCATCTCTGGAAATGTTCAGAGATGTCTGAAAAAGTGATAGACTTCCCGCAATAAATGAGATGGAGCCACTTTATTCCATGATCAAAGAAACAAGCGAGCTTGCAGCAGGGAGACTTGGGACCGTCTAGGTCACAAAGGCTAAAAGAACCAAAAGCAGCCTGTGGTCCACTAGCTATTCAAAACGGAACTTGATTTAGGTCCTTATGTGGAGTTTTGTGGTGTCTTTCCTTCTTCTGAGTATTACAGTTCTATCAAGTTGATTGCAAGGCATTTTACATGTATTTTTGCCAGTGTGACAAAATTTCTATCTCCATTATATTGTAACTGCCTCAATATGAATGAGAGTTTTATTCATTTTGTGACCCAACTGAACTCACTTACTGTCCTAATGATGGTGTCTTAGCAGAGTCTCTTGGGTCAATTGTGCTTCTCTGAATTGATGGCAAGCCACAATTAGATTCCTTTAAAAGTCTCTTTTAACCCTACAGTTGGAAACATTAATTATATCAGTCTGGACTGTCAGAGAATAATTGAGGAGCACCAAAGATGACAACTAATTTCTGGAATGAAATCCTAAGACACTGCAGAGTTTTACAGCCTAAAGAACTGAGTAAAAGAAAAATGACCTATTCTTCAGACCCTGGCTCTAATCCCATCTTCAGAGACCCAACCCATGGTTCCAGGTTCCAGGTTCCAGGTTCCGGGCCCAATCCCACAAACTGGAGGACGTCAGCAACAAGTCTTCCTTATCCCACGCCAGACAGGCTGCCCAGAATGTCTGCACAGGCTATTAAGGGTAAACAAAGCTGGTCAACAAATGCTGGAATAAGTCCCACAATAAATGAAATAGAGTAGATATCAATGCATGGACAAAAGGATTAAGAACAATTCAACACAGATGACATCACCAACAGAACAAATTAACGCCGGCGCCGCGGCTCACTAGGCTAATCCTCCGTCTAGCGGCGCCGGCACACCGGGTTCTAGTCCCGGTCGGGGCGCCAGATTCTGTCCCGGTTGCCCCCCTTCCAGGCCAGCTCTCTGCTGTGGCCAGGGAGTGCAGTGGAGGATGGCCCAAGTGCTTGGGCCCTGCACCCCATGGGAGACCAGGAGAAGCACCTGGCTCCTGCCATCAGATCAGCGTGGTGCGCCGGCCGCGGCAGCCATTGGAGGGTGAACCAACGGCAAAAGGAAGACCTTTCTCTCTCTCTCTCTCTCTCTCTCTCTCTCTCTCTCTCTCTCTCTTTCTCTCTCTCACTGTCCACTCTGCCTGTCAAAAATAAATAAATAAATAAATAAACAGAACAAATTAACACACTGGGAACTGTCCCTAAAGAAATGAAGATTTAGGAACTGCTAGACAAAGAACTCAAAATAACTGTTTTAAGGAAGCTCAGTTAGCTTTAAAAAAAAAAAATTCAACAAAATGAAGACTAAATGACCAAAATGACAAATTTAACAGAGAGAGAAATTATGGGGGGAAAAACCCAGAAATTTCATTTTTAAAAAGTCTTACTCATTTTTTTGAAAGGCAGAGAGAGTTAGAGAGAAGGAAAGACAGACACCCAAAGAGATCTTTCATTCGCTGGTTCACTTCCCCCAAGCGACCACAATAGCCAAGGCTGGGCCAGGCCGAAGCCAGGCGCCTAAAACCCCATCTAGGACTCTCAGATGGGCGCAAGAGCCCAAGCACTAGAGCCTTCCAAGGAGCACTAGCAAGCAGCTGGATTAGAAGTGGAGGAGCTGGGGGCTGGCATTATAGCACAACAGGGAAAGCTGCCACCTCAAAGCAGACATCTCATTTGGGTGCCTGTATAGAGTCCCAGCTAATCCACTTCTGATCCAGACCCCTGCTAACGGCCTGAAACAAAGCAGTGGAAGACAGCCCAGGTGTTTGGGCCCCTATATCCATGTGGGAGACCCAAATGAAACTCCTCACTACTGGCATTTGGCTCAGCCCTGGCTGTTGCAGCCATCTGGGGAGTGTACCAGTGGGTAACAGATCTCTCTCTCTCTCTCTCTCTCTCTCTCTCTCTCTGTCCCTCCCACTCCCTCTGTGACTCTGTCTTCAAATAAATAAAAATAAATAAATAAACCTTCAAAAAAAAAAAAAAAGAGTGAGTGTGGTAGACCCAGAGGCGGCTCCTGGCTTCAAATCAGCACAGCTTCGGCCGTTGCGGCCAATTGGGGAGTGAACCAGGAGATGGAAGACCTCTCTCTCTCTCTCTGCCTCTCCTCTCTCTGTGTAACTCTGGCTTTCAAATAAATAAATAAATATTTTTTTTAAAAAAAAGAAATTGCTGATTAAAAAAACAGAAGTGGAGTAGCTGGGACTCAGACGCACTCACATGGGATGTCATTTGTCACAGCCATTGGCTTAACCCATTATGCAACAACACCTCCAAATCTCCAAATCTGAAATTTGAGAGCTAAAACATGCAATAAATGAAATAAAACATGCAATAGAATCAATAGCAGAACTGATCAAGTAGAAGAAAAATTTGTGGACTCAAACACAGGTTATAAGAAGACACACAAGGGTTAAAGGAGAAGAGACAAAGAAAAAAAATAAATAATAGCAGGAAACTTCACAATCCTGGGGAATGGTGCGAATATCAGGTATAGAAATGTCAAGGGTCTCCAAAGAGTTAATCCAAACAATACACGCCAAAATATATTGGAATCAAACAAAAAGATTAAAGACAGGGGATCCTGAAAATAACAATTAAACGAAACAAACCACATACAAGGGAGTTTTAATATCTAGCAGCAGATTTCAACAGCAAAGACTTTATAGGCCAAGAGAAAATTACCTATTCAAAGTGCTGAGACAACAAAACAACTGCCAACCAGGAATACTGCTTCTGGCAAAGTTGTCCCTCAGAAAAGAATGCAAGCCGGCGCCATGGCTCAATAGGCTAATCCTCCACCTTGCGGTGCCGGCACACTGGGTTCTAGTCCCAGTCGGGGGGCCGGATTCTGTCCTGGTTGCCCCTCTTCCAGGCCAGCTCTCTGCTGTGGCCCGGGAGTGAAGTGGAGGATGGCCCAAGTGCTTGAGCCCTGCACCCCATGGGAGACCAGGAGAAGTACCTGGCTCCTGCCATCAGATCAGCGCGGTGCGCTGGCCACAGCGCGCCGGCCACGGTGGCCATTGGAGGGTGAACCAACGGCAAAAAGGAAGAACTTTCTCTCTGTCTCTCTCTCTCACTGTCCACTCTGCCTGTCAAAACAAAAAACAAAAACAAAAACAAAACAAAACAAAACAAAAAAAGAGCAGGCTATTAGGAAAGAAAGTCTGCCCTCCTCCAGACTCTTGTTCTTTCCTCGCACACACGTCCCCTCCAATCATGGCTGGCTCTCTTTCTGCCTCTGCGATATTGTGATGCAGCCAGGAGGCCCTCACCAGCACACTAGTGCCATACCACCAGAAGCCCTCACCAGCACGCTAGTGCCATACCACCAGAAGCCCTCACCAGCACGCTAGTGCCATACCACCAGAATCATGACCCAAATCAACCTCTTGACAAGTCACTCAGACCCAAATATTTTATTAGAGCTACACAAAACAGACCACCATAGCTCAGAACTGCTCCGGACTTCACCCCACGTATCTCTTCATCTGGCAGAGCATTTGTATCCTTTATGTTATCCTGTATTAACAATACCACTAAGTAAAGTGCCTCCCTGAGCTCTGTGAATCATTCTAGAAATTAGCTGGAACCAAGGGAGGGGTACTGAGAGCCTTGATTTATAATCAGTGAGTCAGACATACAGGTGACATCGTACTACATGGAACTGCCATCTGAAACGGTGCACAGTCTTGCACGGCTGAGTCCTTACCATGTGAGATATGATATTTTCAGACAGTCTCAGAATCAAATTGAATTACAGGAAACTGAACTGGTATCTGCTGCAGAACAGCTTCATGTGTGGGGAAATACCCCACATCTAGGCCACAACCGTAGTGGTGAACGACGTATCAAGAGAGGAAAAGTATGTTTTTCATCTTACAAAGCCCTTATCTATCAATGATTACCTTGAACATAAATGTATTGTTACCAAGCAAAAGTCATAGAGTGGCTGATTTTTTTTTTAACTTTTATTTAGTAAATATAAATTTCCAAAGTACAGTTTATGGATTACAATGGCTTCCCCACCCCATAATTTCCCTCCCACTTGCACCCCTCCCATCTCCCACTCCCTCTCCCATTCCATTCATATCAAGATTCATTTTCAATTATCTTTATATACAGAAGATCGATTTAGTATATATTAAGTAAAGATTTCATTAGTTTGTACCCACACGGAAACACAAAGTGTAAAATACTGTTTCAGTACTAGTTATAGCATTACTTCACATTGGACAACACATTAAGGACAGATCCCACATGAGGAGTAAGTACACAGTGACTCCTGTTGTTGATTTAACAATTTGACACTCTTGTTTATGGCGTCAGTAATCTCCCTAGGCTCTAGTCATGAGTTGCCAAGGCTATGGAAGCCTTTTGAGTTTGCCGACTTCAATCTTATTCCAACAGGGTCATAGTCAATGTGGAAGTTCTCTCCTCCCTTCAGAGAAAGGTACCTCCTTCTTTGATGGCCCCGTTCTTTCCACTGGGATCTCACTTGCAGAGATCTTTCATTTAGGTCTTCTTCTTTTTTTTTTTCTTTTTCTTTTTTTTTTTTTTTTCCCAGAGTGTCTTGGCTTTCCATGCCTAAAATACTCTCATGGGCTCTTCAGCCAGATCTGAATGCCTTAAGGGCTGATTCTGAGGCCAGTGTTTTTAAAGAACTAACTATATTCTACCTACAAGAGACTTATTTCACCTTTAGGCCCTTTTAGAGATGGAAACTGAAGGGATGGAAAAAGATATTCCAAATAAAAAGAAACAAAAGGGGCTGGCACTGTGGCATAGTGGGTAAAGCCACCGCCTGCAGTGCTGGCATCCCAAATGGAAGACAGTTCAAGCCCTGGCTCCTCCATTTCTGATCCAGCTCTCTGTTATGGCCTGGGAAAGCAGTAGAACATGGCCCAAGTTCTTAGGTCCTTACACCCACATGGGAGACCTAGAGGAAGCTCCTGGCTCCTGGCTTCGGACAGGCACAGTTCTGGCTGCTGCGGCCAACTCGGGAGTGAACCAGCAGATAGAAGACCTCTCTCTCTCTGCCTCTCCTCTTTGTAACTCTGACTTCCAAATAAATAAATCTTAAAAAAAAAAGAAAAAGATAGCAAGGATAACTATGTAAAACAGACTTTAAACAAAATTTAAACAAAAATTGTAAAAAGAAATAAAGCAAGTCATTGCATGATGGTAAGAGGGCCAATATGTCAAGAACATAACAACTGCACGGCCGGCGCCACGGCTCACTAGGCTAATCCTCCGCCTTGCGGCACCGGCACACCGGGTTCTAGTTCCGTTCGGGGCGCCGGATTCTGTCCCGGTTGCCCCTCTTCCAGGCCAGCTCTCTGCTGTGGTCAGGGAGTGCAGTAGAGGATGGCCCAAGTGCTTGGGCCCTGCACCCCATGGGAGACCAGGAAAAGCACCTGGCTCCTGGCTCCTGCCATCGGATCAGCGTGGTGCGCCGGCCACAGCCGTGGCAGCCATTGGAGGGTGAACCAACGGCAAAAGGAAGACCTTTCTCTCTGTCTCTCTCTCTCACTGTCCACTCTGCCTGTCAAAAAAAAAAAAAATATATAACAACTTTAAATATTAGAGCCCCTAAATACATAAAGAAAATATTAATATATCTGAAAGGATAGACTATAATACAGTAATAGTAGGGGACATCAATACCCTGCATTCAACAGTGGCTAGCTCTGGTTTGAGTCCCAGCTGCTCCACTTTTGATCCAGCTCTCTGCTATGGCCTGGGAAAGCAGTAGAAGATGGTCCAAGTCCTTGGGTCCCTGCACCCCCGTGGGAGACCTAGAGGAAGCTCCTGGCTCCTGGCTTCAGATTGGCGCAGCTCCGGCCGAGGTGGCCAACTGGGGAGTGAACCAGCAGATGGAAGACTTTCTCTCTCTCTCTCTCTCTCTCTCTCTCTCTCTCTCTCTCTCCCCCCCCCCCCCCTTCTCTCTGTGTAACTCTGACTTTCAAGTAAATAGATGATTTAAGAAAAAAACAGTGGCTAGATCATCAGATAGAAAATAATAACAAAACACTGACTTAAGTTACACTCCATGCCTACTGGACCTAACAGTTAAACCTTCACTCTAATAGTTGTAGAATACACTATTATTCTCAAGTGCACACTGAACATTCTTCGGGACAGATTATATGTTAGTCCATAAAGCAAGTAAACAATTTTAACTACTTATCTTTTCCAAACACAATTAAGAGCAGGGAAATTTCAGAAAATTTAACAAGTACATGGAAATCAAAAACATACTCTTAATTAACCACTGGGTCAAAGAAGAAGTTGAAAGGGAAATTACAAAATATCTTGAGACAAATGAAGACAGACACAAAATACCAGAACTTATTGGATGCAGTAAAAGCAGTTCTAAAAGAGAAGCTTATAGAAACAAGTGACTACACCAACAAAAAAGTATACCATATAAGGAATCTGACATTACACCTTAAGAAACTAGAGAAAGAACAAACTAAACCCAAAGTTAGGAGAAGGAAAAGAATAAGACATAAGTGGAAGAAACTAGAAAAATAATAGAAATGGTCAATGAAACAGAGTATTTTGGAAAGAAACCATCAATAAACCTTAGGCCACATTTTCTAAAAAGAGTATTAAATCAATAAAATCTGAGAAGAAACATTAATCTAAAAAGAGACATTATAACAGAATCCACAGAACAATAAGGATCATAAGATAGTAGTATGAACTATTCTACAATAAACTTGATAACCTAGAAGAAATGGACAAATTCCTAGACATATACAATGAAGAAACAGAAAATCAGATGAGACCAATAATGAGGAAGGAGGCTACGTCAGTAACAAAAAGTCTCCCATTAAAGGGAAGTCTAGAATCTAATACCAATCCTTCCCCCCAAAAATGAACAAAACAATTTGCAAACTAGTTTTCAGGCTAGCATTACACCGACACCCTAACCAGTCCAAGACACCACAGGAAAAGAAAACTATATCCCAATACCCCTGATGAGCACAGATGCAAACTAGCACATTAAAAGATCACCACCACCATCACATGGACTCTATACCAGAGGTACAAGAATGAAGGACAAGAAACACACAAACGTCTCTAGAGATGCAGAAAAAGCACTTGACAAAATTCAGCATCCTATCATGATGGAAACTCTCAATACATTCAGAATACAGGGATTAGATCTCAACACAAAAAGCCACACAAGACAAACCCACAGGTGATATCATACTCAGTGTTTCACAAGAAGAACCATAAAGTTGCCCATTCTCACCACACCTATGCAACATAGCACGTAAGTGCAAGCCAGAGTAATTAGACATGAGAAAGAAATAAAAGAATCTAAATTGGAAAGGAAGAAACTGGCCCCGTCTTCAGATGATGCAATCTTACACACAGAAAACCTTAATGATTCTATTACAGCACTTTTATAATTGATAAACAATAAAGCTGAAGGATAAAAAAATCAACAAATAAAAAAATCAGTACTATTTCTATGATCGAATCAAAACAGAAATCAAGACAACAATCCCATTTACAATTGCTAGCAATAAAACTTCGTGGTCATTCATGGACATAGACAAAGTGGAAAAATTTCAACGAACCAACACATACGCTGCTGGCTGAAAATGATAAGATTATGCTCTGCCTTTTCATTTCAGCTTTCATACTTTAAATAAGTGGTCACAGTTCCACATTTTTTGCATTTTTGTGATTTTTTTTTTGGTTTGTGATTTTGTCATTAAAAATGGTACCCTAGCACAGTGCTGGGTGCTGTCCAGTGTCCCTTAATCACAGAGGCTGAGATCTGCCTTATGACAAACGTTAGGTAAATTTGGTTCAGGCATGAAAGACAGTGCTGTTACACTGAGTTACATGCAGGAGAATCAACATTCTATATTCAATAAGGTACCTTTAAACAGAAACACAAGGAAAAAGAAAATTATGTATTGGTGATAAAACTGTGTAAGAAGCTCAAAGGAACCTAGCCTTATCCTGGCCTTAGCACAATCACAATGAATTACCTGGATCAAATGTGTTTGAGTTGAGCTTAAAATATTTGTGAGGCAAAGAATGACAATGATCAACACAAGGAAACAGAACTTCGATGAAAGAGAACAGTTCTTTACCTCCCTAGGACAAAGTAATATCTGATCTCCTGGCCAACATGACTTACAGTGCCTATGGGAAAAATAATAAAGGGTGAAAGGATTAGGAGAGCTGACACAATAGAAACCTCTCCTTGGCTCTAGTTCCTTCAAGGTGGAGGGAGAAGAGAGAAGTGGCTAACATCAGAGACCTGGGAGGAAGTCTGAAGAGACATGCACCTATTTCACAGGTGAGGACAGGAACACCGAGAAGGCAAGCTCCTTGCTCAAGATCAAACCCACCAGCTATGTGTGCTCGAGCTAGTTCGTGACTTTTCGGACCCTTGGATCCTTTCTTGTAAGATGGGAAAACTGGTACCAGCCATGCTTGCAGACTTAAATGAGGCAGGTAAAACACTCTGCCCAGTGCCTGGCACACAGTGAGTGCTCAGTGCAAGTTAGGAACTCATCAGAACACAAGGTACGACAGGTCAGAGCCCACCAACCATCCTTTAATTTTACTTCCCCTATGAAAGAAATGGATCAAAGGCTTTTGAGCCATTTCCCAAATACCCCCTTGTGTTAAATCCAGTATCTTATTTAAAGTAGACTGATAAGTTACTCTTAGGAGTATAAATTAAACTTTAAGGTTTTTTTTTTTTTTGACAGGTAGAGCCACAGACAGTGAGAGAGAGAGAGAGAGAGAGAGAGAGAGGTCCTCCTGCCGTTGGTTCACTCCCCAAATGGCTGAAATGGCCAGGGCTGCGTCAAGCTAAAGCCAGGAGCTTCCAGGTCTACCACATGGGTGCAGGAGCCCAAGCACCTGGGTCATCTTCCTCTGCTTTCCCAGGAGCATTAGCAGGGAGCTGTGTTGAAAATGGAGCAGCTAGGGGCCGACACCGTAGCACACTAGGCTAATCCTCCGCCTGCAGCGCCGGCATCCCATAAGGGCACCGGTTGTATTCCCAGTTGCTTCTCTTCCAGTCCAGCTCCCTGCTGTGGCATGGGAAAGCAGTGGAGGATGGCCCAGGTGCTTGGGCCCCTTGACCCGCATGGGAGATCTGGCTCCTGGCTTCAGATCAGCACAGCTCCATCTGTTGTGGCCATTTGGGGAGTGAAACAATGGAAGGAAGACCTTTCTGTCTGTCTGTCTCTCTCTCTCTCTCTCACTGTCTGTAATTCTACCTGTCAAATAAATAAATTTAAAAAAAAGAAAGAAAGAAAACGGAGCAGCTGGGACATAAACCAGCATCATATGAGATGCTGGCATTGCAGGTGGTGGCTTAACCCACTACAACACAGTGCCAGCCCCCCATACAGCATCTTAACCACTAACACCCACCCCAGCAAGGCTCTTTTCTAGCAAACTGAGTATCTGTCAGTAGAGCACTACTGACAGAGTATCTGTCAGCAGAGGAGAGATCTGAGGCAGGTAGCAGCACAGATCCCTGCATCTGAAAGTTCTGGCTGTCTGGGGCCGGGCTCCCATTCAGCATACTTTGAAGGAAACAGAGAACCAGCAATAGAGTTCTTTTCCGTTCTTAGCCTTCATATTTGCCTCTGAAAAATCAAAGAAAATATAGGTTGTCAGATCTCTTGAGATGCTGAATTCTACACAAAAGGGACAAAACTATTCATTTGCTAGGGAAAACGCTCCAAGAGGGAATTATTAATGTGAATTCTGCTGCAGGGCTGAGAAGTGGCTGCTGAGTGCTCCTGCAAAGACACTGAGTGCACCTGTGTTTCCTGAGGGAGGGTGTGCTCTGCCAGGGGTAAACAGAGTTCCAGGAGTTGAAGGCTCCTTAGAACGACACATTCTTCTGGCACTGAAGTGTGTAGGACCATTTGTCTCACTTGAGGAGAAAGGCATGTGCCTGTGTGAGATAAGAACTTGGATCACATGTCTAGTTTCAACGTTAAAGACTAAATATGGGCCGGCGCCGCAACTCACTAGGCTAATACTCCACCTAGCAGCGCCGGCACACCGGGTTCTAGTCCCCGTCGGGGCGCCGAATTCTGTCCCGGTTGCCCCTCTTCCAGGCCAGCTCTCTGCTGTGGCCAGGGAGTGCAGTGGAGGATGGCCCAAGTCCTTGGGCCCTGCACCCCATGGGAGACCAGGAGAAGCACCTGGCTCCTGCCTTTGGATCAGCGCGGTGCGCCGGCCGCAGCACACTGGCCGCAGCGGCCATTGGAGGGTGAACCAATGGCAAAGGAAGACCTTTCTCTCTGTCTCTCTCACTGTCTACTCTGCCTATCAAAAAAAAAAAAAAAAAAAAAAAAAGACTAAATATGGGCTGGCGCCTCAGCTCACTAGGCTAATCCTCCGCCTGCGGTGCCGGCACCCCAGGGTTCTAGTCCCAGTCGGGGCACCGGATTCTGTTCCAGTTGCTCCTCTTCCAGGCCAGCTCTCTGCTGTGGTCTGGGAGTGCAGTGGAGGATGGCCCAAGTGCTTGGGCCCTGCACTCGCATGGGAGACCAGGAGAAGCACCTGGCTCCTGGCTTCAGATCACCACAACATGCCGGCCGTAGCAGCCACTTGGGGGGTGAACCAATGGAAAAAGGAAGATCTCTCTCTCTCTCTCTCTCTCTGTCTAATTCTGCCCATCAAAAAAAAATTAAAATAAATTAAAAAAGACTGAATATGTAAGTCAGGGAATGAAATGACATTGTAGCAATGCCAAATAAAGGAATACATTCTATCTTTTTGCCTATTCTGCTTATGAAATAGATTTTCGACCACAGAAAACTCATTCATTTTTCTTCTTTCTTTCACAGTGCCTGAAAAACATCTTGAGAAGTTTAATTTGGAGATCTTAACAAAATGTGTATTTGGGAAGCAGGAATTAGTAGTGAAAGATGTGCAGTTTTTACGAATTTTGCAATAGGCAAAATGTTTTCCAGGTGGAAAGAACATTTAAACCTATGAGGCATTTTTGAAAAGGCAAAATATTTCAGTATGTGAAACTACTCACAATATCATAGCTGCTGATAAATTTTAATCTTGACCTTTAACCACAACCTCATTTTTTCCTTCCTATTCTGTTTGCTTTTGTCCCACTTGATCCCACATAAATGTTCCTGATTTCTTGGACTAGTAAAAGATAATTTCAAATTGTGTTTCCAGTTAATCTTTCAAAATATATAATTTACCTTAAGTGGTTCCTCAGGTAGGCAGTCTATTGAATGTATGACTAGAATAAAAATTATAATGGGGTTGGGCACGTGATGCAGCAGTAAAGATGCCATTCGGGAGGCCTGCATCCCATTATCCGAGTGCCTGGGAACTCCCATTTTGAGTGAGTGAGGGCTCCATTCCTGATTCTACTTGTAGAGGCTGAAATATCTGGGTCACGGGAGATTGAATTTGGGCTCCTAGGTTTGGTCTGACCCAGTTCTAGCTGTTCAGGGCATTTGGAGAGTGAGCAAGTGGATGGAAGACCTATGAGCAGTATAGAACAGTGGGTTAAGCCACCACTTGCAATGCCAGCATCTCACACTGAAGTACCAGTTTAAGTTTCCAAGACTTTGCTGCTCTGTTTCCAAACCAGATTCCTGCTAATGCACCTGGGAAGGCAGTGTGTGGTGGCTCCAGTACCTCGGCCCCCGCCACCCATATGGGAGACCAGGGTGGAGGTCTGGGATCCTGGCTTCAGCCTGGCCCAGACCTGGCTGTTGCAGCCATTAGAGGAGTGAGCCAGCAGATGGAAGACTGATTCTTCTTCTCTCTCTCTCTCTAATAAACAAGTTTTTTTCAAAATTTGATAAAACAAACTATTTGATTAAACTATTACAATGAAATGAAAAAACTGACCAAAAGTGGGATGGGCTAATATAAACAGACACTGTTATCACTTGAAGGGCATGGTGTCAGGTCACTGGTTAACACATGTAGGAAAATTCAGTCTCCCAGCGAAGATCATGGTATTTCCAGTACTTAAAGATTTATTTATTTATTTTCAAAGTCAGAGTTCCAGAGAGAGAGGGAGACACAGAAAGAGAGGGATCCTCCATCCGCTGGTTCACTACCTAGATGGCCACAATGGCTAGCGCTGGGCCGTACGAAGCTAAATGCCAGAAGCTTCCTCTGGGTCTCCCACGTGGGTGCAGTGGCCCAAACGTTTGGGTCATCTTCTGCTGCCTTTCCCAGGCCATCAGCAGGGACCTGCATTAGAAATGAAGCAGCAGGGACACAAACCGGCCCCCAAAAAGGACGCCAGCGCTGCAGGCCGCAGCTTTACCCACTTATGCCACAATGCCAGCCCCGCCAGCACTTCTGTTAAGTCTTCTCCTTATGCCTTGCTCCAGGAACCAAGGATACAGTAACACATTTGACCTCATCTGTGGGGACTTTAGTTTTAAGGGACTGTTCTGATAATTCTACCCTGTTCTGATGATTGCAAGGGTTACAAGATTTCCGTAAGTACCAAGACTGGTGGTTCCTCAAACACGCTGATGATCAGAATCTATTTAAAAATAGATCCACAGGTCTTTCCTTCAGGAAATCTAACTTCTGGGTTCTAGGATGTGACAATTTAAAAAAGCTCCCATTATGGGTATGACGATTAGACTGTCTTGGAAACCAAGAAGTTAACTGGCAGTTCTTAGCCCTGACTGAACATGAACACTGGAAAGGCGTACCAAGGCCTGTGCATGCCCCATTTCAGATCCAGGAGCCAAGAATCCTAAGGAGGAGAGAAGCTCCTGAGTGATTGCCACTGTGCACTCAAGAACCAGGGCTCCTGGCCTCAGCCTCTGAGGAGTAAGAGAGCCACAGTGAGGCCAGTCGCTCTGCTCTCTTTTCTGAAAGGGGAAGTTTTATGAGATGGAGAAAGCGAAAAGATGAATAAAATCACACTTGCAAGTTACATTCAAGACTGAAAAGGAATGACAAGTGTCTCTTCAATATTTATATCCATCACCTCTCGTTCCACTCGAGTTTTAAGCAACTTGAGCCTTTGGTGCTCTCTCATCCAGTCTCTGACTTCAACAAGCCTGTCATCTGTCCTAATCGCTGCTTCAAGGGGATGCTTGGAAAAGTCAAGAGACAGTGACTGGAAGGGTCTGGGGAAGTAAAGAGGGCGTGAGAAGCTTCCTGAAAGGAGGAAGGATCACTATAGTCTTAGAATTGTGTCTATGGGTCCCATGTTGTGATGTGGCAGGTAAAGCCACCACCTGCAACACCAGCATCACACATGGGCATCCAAGTTCAAGTTCCAGCTGCTCCATTTCTAAGTCCAGCTCCCTGCAAATGCTCCTAGGAAGCAGAGGAACATGGCCCACGTGCTTGGAACCTTGAACACACATGGGAGACCTGGAAGAAGCTCTTGGCTCCGAGCTTTGATTTGGCCCGGTCCTGGCTGTTGCAGCCACTGGGGAATAAACCAGCAGATGGAAGCTCGATCTCTGTCCCTCTCGCTCTGTAACTCTTTCAAATAAATAAATAAGTCCTTAAAAATATTGTCTCTATGAACTACATACAATCTGTTCCTTTTGTGTTAATATCACATTGACATAAGAACTGATGAGGAGGGAATTGTGTAAAATTTACCTCTGTGCCTGGCAAAGAATTAGTATGAAATAAATTGGAACATACATCTATGGGCAGTTTAACTGAGGAACTGCATATTAAATTTTAATTAATTTAAATCTAAACATTTACATTTGACCAGTGGCTGCTATATTGTACAGCAGAGTTAATAGAAGCTGGAGAAAATGGGGTAAGGAGAGAAATTAAAAACAAGTATGTAATGTAGAAAACACGTCTGTTATTTCTGACCCTGGGAAGCAGTCCAGGTTGGAATACAGTGGCTGGGCAATGCGTCCTAGGCTCCAGGTGCTTTGTTCTCCCTTCAACCCACATAAGGCTGTGGCAGCAGCTGCTGAGGCAGGGAGGGCTGGGTTTCAGATTAAAGGAGAGTCAGGCATTGAACCATGGACACCACAGCAAGAGGAAGAGGGACTCTGGACGGCCAGGCACAACGTACCCACAAGAGCAAGAGTGCTCAGGGCTGGGACTTCTCCTCCAGCTGAATTTGCTTCCTGGCTGTGAACGCACTCACTCAAAGATCTCTCAGTGCTGACTGCCAGCCTGTCTCACTTTCCTTTTTTAGGGAACACTGTACCATAAACTGACCCTTGTAACTGAGTTGGGCTGTGATCTTCTTGGACTTACCACAAAAGAGGAAATCCTAGGGGAAAAGGGGTACCTTGCAAAATAAGATGGCATTAAATGGGAGCCATTTAATCTTAATGTTTTTAAAAGATGCGCTGTTTCTTTCTCTACCCAAACTACTGAAAACTGCTTGTCATTTTATGTGGGGTAAAGCCTAAAATTAAGGCTTAATATGATGTACCGCATTGACATCTGATAAAATCTGGAAGACCCCAAATGGTCTAAACTTAAGCTCCATTCCTTATTCAACCCCCATGGACAAGATCCCCTCTGCAAATTTATCAGAGTAGAACAGGTAGAGCTTCTGCTTATCTCTGAATACTGTTCTGTACTTCCCTGTCAGCCCAATTATTTGAACAGGCCAATCACACCCTCCTGCAGGAACCAGCAGGTGCACCATCCTCCTGACACTACAAAATCTGCCCCCGATTTCCGTTTGTTCATGCTGCTCCCCAAGTGCCATTCCAACCTGGCCCTGCAAGGTGTGCAGCATCCTCCTCCCCAGTTACAAGTACAGTTAATGACAAGCTATCCAGTGCTGGGCGTTACGTGTCTGGGCATCTCCATAATCTCCATATTCCAAGGGCAGGAATCCCTCCCTCACCAACGGGGTGACAGGAGGGTGAGAATACAAATGTTTAACAAATAACTCAGCAGTTGCTGAAGGGCCAGCTATCATTTATCATATCTTTTTGTATTCAGAATCAGATATCTTTCATCATATCTTTTCTACTCAGGGCAACCTCTATGCTTTTGACTTTTCCCCTGCACATCAAGGGCAGGAATCCTGGGAATTACATTTCTTAGAGATCCTTGACATCAAGATTCCCATTCGAGCCCACCATGCAGAGACACCTGCGTGAAAGTTGAAAGATGATAGAGAAGCTATTATTTTCCAGTAGCAACTGTGGGACAGTTCTGCAAAGAGACAGACGGTTCCACCAGAGGCTTTTAAGTGTCTACCAATGAGTCATGCACTTGAATGCTTCAAGCAGGTAAGACCTTTAGTGGTCACTCCCCTGACTTGAAATTTCTGCAATTTGCTGCAGCAGATCCCTGTGTGCCTTGGTATCTTCTTTGGGTCACCTCTGCTTTCAGCCAGTTCCACATGATTTCAGCCGTTTCCACATCATTCTCTCTCTCTCTCTCTTTTTTTTTTTTTAAGATTTTATTTCTTTATTTGAGAGGTAGAGTTACAGACAGTGAGAAGGAGAGACAGAGAGAAAGGTCTTCCTTCTGCTGGTTCATTCCCCAAATGGCCATAATGGCCGGAGCTGCACTGATCTGAAGCCAGGAACCAGGAGCTTCTTTGGGGTCTCCCATGGGGTGCAGGGCCCAAGCACTTGGGCCATCCTCCACTGCCTTCCCGGGCCACAGCAGAGAGCTGGACTGGAAGAGGAGCAGCCAGGACTAGAACCGGCGCCCATATGAGATGCAGGCACCGCAGGCAGAGGATTAACCTAGTGCGCCACGAGGCCGACTCCATCATTCTCTCTTGAGGACAGTGTCCCACCTTAAGCATAGGTTACACATTGCCACTTTCTGTTCCAGGATCCTCCAACCCTGCAGATGTCATGGGCTGGGCCTACATGCACATGTGTGGCTCACAAACCCACAGTTAATGGGCAACTCTTCAAAGATAGCAGATAAACACTCCTACCTTCCATACTCTGGGCAGACAACTTGGGAAGGTACTGTTTCTCAGTAGAGTATGATAGAAATCAAGGTCCTACTTCCTCACTGCAATCTCTGATGATACTAGGATCATCCTCCAAATAAACTAGGTACTCCTAAGTCCTTGCCTAAGGCTCTCCATTGTGGGGATCTAAGCTAAGACCATGACCTTCCTGACTTTCACTCCTCCAGCACTACACGACCAGATAAGCTTTTAATTCCCTGTATTAAAATAACTCTTATTCTTCGTACCTAGAATAGCTTCTGTGTTCCTGATTACACTATGATTAATTTAGTTATATAGTTCTCTATGTGTCATTTAATTTATCTATTGCACTGTTAGTAGACATTAAGCATGCCTCCATTATTTTACTTTATTGTCATCAGAACACTGACTGCTCTATTTACTTACTGGTGAATCTGAATTTGGTAAACCTGACAATGTATCTGACCCAAATCTCAATTTCCCAGTCTCCCTTGCAATGAAAGAAGACACAGCTCTGGCTCATGGGAAGGAAGCAGATATTCACCTGGGATTTCTGAGTAAGTTTCGCCTCTCCTTTCTCTTCTCACCAGGAACAATGACATGCAATAAACTAGCTCCCTACATCGACAATAGTGCCAAAAGTCGCTGAAGGAGACTGGTATGTTGACAGCATACATAGTGGAACTGCCTTGGTAGTTCTGAATGTTGGTCTCCTCACTTCTCATTATGCAGAAGGACAAATATGTATTTTACTAAGCTACTGTCAAGGAATCTTCTCACACTGCTGAATGCAATACTGATATATTACATTCATATTTTAACTTTTAGAATTATTTCCTTTGACTATACTCCCTAAAGGAAAATGCAACATCAAAAGTGGCATAAACATATGCACATGTATAATACCTGTTACACAATCACTTCCTCATGTGGATGTCAATCTACAGGGCCACTATCTACATTTGAAACTATGTTTTCTGGAAAGAGGCATTGTACATGTTTCCTAATGATTGTGTTAACTGGCTTTCACAATGACGAGCAATCTAATCTACTACAGGTAGGTTCCAAGCTCATAGGCTACCCAGTGATGGAAAGCCCTGTGGGAGCTCCACTCCAAACAACTCTCAGTATTCTGGCCACTAAAAAAGCAGCAATACAATGATATCTCTACGGTGACTGCATCACAGGCTAATTATCAAAACAGTCTATGTTGGCTCCTTCAAAAGAACTTCCCACTGCTCGAATCACGGCCAGAGGAGACACAGAGATGAGCAGATGAAGGTGGTCAGTGCGTTACAGCACTTGGAGGACCTGCTGCATGCGTAAAAGCTCAGCCCCGTCTCAGTTACATCTGAGTTCCTCCCCCTTCACTGGCAACTCTAAGAGAAACGGTGCTGGAAAAATGCCTCGTCACGACACTGCTTCACGGCGGACATGCTTGGAATGTCACCCATTCATTTATTCATGTCAAAACTCTCATTCACACTTTTCCTGAATGCTACTATCAGCAAGCGGCATAATTCAGGAACCATAATTTGGGACTGGGAGTGCACAGACAACACAATGACAACACAAAGGCACTGCAGGTTAAGAACCACAACAGGGGCTGGTGCTATAGTGTAGCAGGTAAAGCCACTGCCTGCAGTGCCAGTATCCCACATGGGTGCCGGTTCATGTCCTGGCTGCTCCACTTCTGATCCAGCTCTCTGCTAAGGCCCAGAGAAAGCAGCAGAAGTCCTTGGGTCTCTGCACCTGCGTGGGAAGACCTGGAGGAAGGTCCTGCCTTCGGATCGGCGCAGCTCCAGCTGTTGCAGCCAATTAGGGAGTGAACCATCGGACGGAAGACCTCTCTCTCTGCCTCTGCCTTTCTGTGTAACTCTTTCAAATAAATAAATAAATCTTACAAAGAAAAAAAAAAGAACCACACAACAGAAATATGCAATGCCACAGAAGCTAAGAACAGGAAGAATTCTTCCAGATGGGATGACTGAGAGGGCCCTGCATGAAAACAATGGCGGCTGAGCTGGACCTTGAGGAGGGTGGGTAGGATGTCGAGAGAACATCTTCTTTCAGAAGAGAAAAGCAATAAATGTGATGGATGAAAAATAGGAAGAAATTAGAACAACTTGGATTTGGTCCAGTCTCTCTGTGTCTCTTTCTTAGGACAGCGAGGCCTTACACATATTACTCAACATTACGAGCCTCAGTTTGCTTACCTTTAAAATGACAAACAGGGGGCCTGGCATTGTTGTGTACTGGGTAAAGCCACTGCCTGCAAACCCGGCATCCCACATGGGAGCCGACTGGCATGCCAGCTATTCTGCCTCCAGTCCAGCTCCCTGCTAGTGTGCCTGGAACAAGGAGCAGAAGATGGCCTAACTGTTTGGGTTCCTGCCACCCTCATGGGAGACCCAGAAGAGGCTCCTGGCTTTGCCCTGGCTTAGCCCCAGCCATTGCAGCCATCTAGGGAGTAAACTAGCTAATGGAAGATCTCTTTCTGTCTCTAACTCTAACTCTGACTTTTAAATACATAAATAAATCTAAAAACTGACACAGTATCACCCTTCAGGGGTTTCTCACTGTAAGTATTAAATTAGATAATAAACATAGAAGTATCTGAAAAATTTATACAGGAGAATGATTAGCTGTCCGTTCTCATGTTTTTATTCTCCCACACACAGCAAATAGGAATAAAAAGTCCACATACGGAGTAGTTCAGGGCAGGATTGGAATAGGTTTGCTCTTTGCAGATTTACATACTACAATATGTATATAAGTTGTTAAACACCTAACTGCAATCTGTTATTGTCCTGGGATCAGACACTGTATCTTACTACATACATATACATGGTAATCATCATGCCACATCCAAACAAGTCCTTGTAATTAAAATTTTTATATAAGTATGATTTCAGCTATGTTAAATAAGATTAAAGGAGTTATAATTTCATGAGACTAGATTTACCACAAGGAAGGAAATTTAAAGTCTAACATAAGAAAACTGCTCCATGAGAAAGAAAGTTGGTCCTAACCCACATTTTGTTTCTCACCCACTTAAGTAGGCTTTCTGTCTGGTAAAGATGGGGGACTTGGAGAAAGCGAATGGGCTTCCCTGCTGACAGGAAAAGAAAACCATGGGATTCCACCCTGGAAACATCATGGAGCTTTCACTTCCTTTTTTTTATTTAATAAATGTAAATTTACAAAGCACAACTTTTGCATTGTTGTGGTTTCCCCCTCCCACCTCCCCCCACCCCCCGCAGCCATCCAATCTCCCACTCCCTCTCCCATCCCACTCTTCATCAGGTTTCATTTTCAATTATCTTTATATACAGAAGATCAACTTAGTATATACTAAGCAAAGATTTCAACAGACTGCACCCACAGAACCACACAAGATACAGAGTACCATTCTTCTAGTAGTTTTACCGTTAATTCTCATAGTACAACACATTAAGGACAGAGATCCTACGTGGGGAGCAGGTGCACAGTGACTACCTTTGTTGATTTAACAATTGGCACTCTTATTTATGACGTCAGTAATCACCCACGGCTCTTGCCATAGCTGTCAAGGCTATGGAAGCCTTTTGAGTTCACCAACTCTGAACTTATTTAGTCAAGGCCATATCACAGTGGAGGTTCCCTCCTCCCTTCAGAGAAAGGTGCCTCCTTCTTTGATGGCCCGTTCTTTCTGCTGGGGTCTTGTTCATCAGGATCTTTCATTCAGGTAGTTTTTGCCACAGTGTCTTGGCTTTCCATGCCTGCGAGACTCTCATGGGCCTTTTAGCCAGATCCAAATGCCCCAAGTGTTGATTCTGAGGCCGGAGTGCTGCTTAGGGCGTTTGCCATTCTATGAGTCTGCTGTGTGTCCTGCTTCCCCCGAAGGATCACTCTCCCCCTCTTAATTCTATCCTTCATTATTTGCAGACACTGGTCTTATTTGTGAAATCTCTTCGACACTTACCCTATCTTTTTGATCAATTATGTACTTAAACTTATCACTTTAACAAGTGAGATGGCATTGGTACATGCCTCCTTGATGAGACTGAGTTAGAATCCCCTGGCACATTTCTAGCTCTACCATTGGAGGTGAGTCAGAGTGAGCATGTGCCGACCTATATATCTCCTCCCTCTCTTATTCCCACTCTTATATTTAAGAGATCACTTTTCTGTTAATTTTAAATGCCTAAGAATAACTGTGTACTAATTACAGAGTTCAACCAGTGGTATTAAGTAGAACAAACAACAACAACAAAATACGAAAAGGAACAAAATAGTAAGTTTTTCCCCAACAGTCAAGACAAGGGCTGATCTAGTCATCGTTTCTCATAGTGTCCATTTCACTTCAACGGGTTTCCTTTTAGGTGCTGGGTTAGTTGTCATCGATATGATATTCACTTCCTTTTGTGATTCTGATCAGCTTGAACATTAAGGAAGCTGACTTTAAAAAAATAGCAAAAAAGGCAAGCTACTGCATCTCTTTGTCTAATTTAGAATGAGTCTAGTCACTACAGAAGAGATGTCATTTGGAAAATTATTAATAAGTTCAGAAAAATGCCTACAGCAAATGTGGCATAAAACACTCTAGCAAAATCTGGATTTCAAGGAAGTGTCCAGCGGAATTGCTTCTATCACTAATCCAGGGGGAATGTAGTGAAGTTAAATTATTTAGAGGCTGATACAATCTAAGAATTAATGTTCCTATCAGCCCTAAGTATTTGTATTTCATTAAACCTCATAATTAAATATTTTAAACATGATTGATTGCAGCTAATGCTTTTATTTAACCAGCTTAATAAACTCTTTTTCATACAAAACACTTAATTATGTGACAAGAATGTGCTCATCTCTTTATTCCAATTGATCAGTAATCTAATAAATACATCTGAAGAAATATCTAAGGCCCTACATTCATCTGAGCACAAAATGTTGTAACTCAAGGCAAAAGCAAAGTAAACTAACATTTATTGTACCAATAACTCTGTTCCCAGCAACATGCCAGACAGGATTGTTTTATTCCTGGCTTCCCATCAGCATCATAAAACAAGCATCAGTGGTCTAGTTTCATTCCCCCTCTCTCCATTCCCTTTGCCACTAGCTAGCATTATAACCTTGAGTTATAAGTTTAGCTAGTGGCACAGGGGTGATTTCAACCCCCAGACTTTAAATGCTAAGCTCACAGTCTATCAAACTACGCCACTCCCCTGTAGACAAAAATATAATTTTTAAAAGTTAGCCTTGAAAACCCAAATACTCTTGTCATCAATGAGCATACAGGCTCTGAATAAATGCTTTTCACTCACTGAATTATCTCTGAAGATTCATTTACTTTGGCCATCTACAAAGAGGCCCAAAGAAGCCTCTTTCTCTTTGATTATTACCAATTTGTTTTTTTAAATTGAGGGGCAACAGTAACTGTTCAAAAGTCTTTTAATCTTTCATTTAAAGACAAACTCTTAATTCCTTGGCCTCCCACAGTGAAGATGGGATTCACATGTTTGTTCCCTAGATTAAGATCCCAGATCATGACTTTCGCCCTGGCACAGCCCCAGTTATTGCAGAAACTTGGGGAATGAACCAGCAGATGGGAGGTCTGTCTCTCAAATAATCTATTTTTTTAACTGGCCAAGAAATATAGGACAGATTCATCATGCTAGGAAAGATGAACGAGTAAATGTTAATTTTGAAATGTACATGTGCTATTCTTTTAATTGTCCCTACTACTCCTCTGTTCCCCAAGACAATTTTCATGCTTTTGGGATAAAAGTCACCTCTGTTGAGAATGTACAATACAAAAGATATGTAACAGAAATTATTTCAATGCCTTGCCACACGACACAGAGTAGAAAGTAGATCTATGGAGAGGATTAACAGCCTATGAGGCCTTTGTCCGCCTGCAGGGCCACTGTACACACAGGGATCAAGCCCACCTGAGGGGACAAAAGGACTTTCTGTGGCACTCCACTCTCCTGACCACCCTGCTCCACATTCCTCTTAGCTCATTACTCTGTTTCTTCTTCCCTATTACTCCTGAAGTGAACATGCCTCCCATTCTGGTCTCACACTACTACCTCTCAACCTTTTCACTAGACAATCCCAATGTAGTTACCCGTGGGTTACAGGTGCCTCTAACTGAAGGCACCTTCCTGAGCTTCCTACATGGTGGCTGGACAACTCCTCCTAGAAGTCTATTCACACATCGAACTCAACACATCCAAAACCAAACTGATCAACTAGTTTTAATCCATATTTGACAACTTCCCTGAGCTCTCTCAGTAAGAAGCTTATCCTCTCCAGAACCCAAGGTGGAACCCTCAGCCTTCCTCTGCTGTTGTAATGACTTTCTCACCCTTTCTCCCATGTCTGGTCTTTAACCTGTCAGAGTTTGTGCGGCTCTGGCCATGGAACATGCATGGCTCTCGGCAGAACGGCCGCTAGAAAGAGAAAAAAAAACAGGGTATCGTGGGATGGGGTGGAGCTGTGAAACCAATCAGCATAGAAAGACTGATAGTGGGAGGAGGTGCCATGGCAACAGGGTTCAAGTAACTCCCTGGAGTAACTTCACCTGTCAGTTCATTCACAGCAGGGTTCAAGTCCAGGGGTGGACAGCTGCAATAACCTCCCACTGGTTTCCTGCCTCCTATCTCTTCATTTCTAACAATTCAATCAATCCCTTTGCTACTACATTTGAAATACTTCAGTGGCTTCCCACCAGGCACTCACAAGGGTGTGAATCTTGACCAGCAAGAAGCAGGAAATTAGGAAGGTGATTTTATTTTTTTGCATATTAATCTTATTTTTTGAATTTTATTAAAGGTATACACATTTCATAGATTTAGGAACATAGTGATACTTCCCACCTTACCCTCCCTGCTGTCCTGGCTCCTACCCTTTCTCCTCCTTCCTCTCCCATTTCCTCTCTTAACTTTTACAGTGATCTACTTTCAGCTTACTTTATATTTGCAAAATTAACCCTATATTAAATAATGAGTTCAACAAATAGCATGAAGGAAAAAGAACACTGTTCCTCAACAGCAGAGACAAGGGCTATAAATAATCATTAAAGCTCAAAATGTCTATTTCACTGATATACATTACATTTTTGGTACTCTATTAGTAACTTCAGATCATGGATAACATACAGTATTTGTCTTTCGGGGACTGGCTTATTTCAGTAAATATAATGGTTTCCAGTTGTATCCATTTTGTCTCAAAAGAGAAGGTGACTTTAACAGCTAGTGCATGATTAAAAACAGTGAATTATCTTTCCCTGTGCAGCAAAACTGGTGGTTCCACCCTAGGTCTCAGGGTAGCCATGACATTAGGCAGAGCTGTTGCCACCACTGCTGGCACATTAAAGGAGTGAGAAACATACTTGTGTGATTGTCATTTACTGCTTCTGTGTGGCTGTTTCTTACCAGGCAGAAACCAGCCCACTCTGATAACCAGACTTTTCTCTACCAACCTCCAAAAACATCCCCCCTCCCCGTTTTTTAGAAGATTTATTCATTTCCTTGAGAGGCAGAATTACAGACAGAGAGAAGGACACACAGAGAGATCTTCCAAACACTGGTTCACTCCCCAAATGCCCACAACAGCCAGCCAGAGCTGGGCCGATCTGCAGCCAGGACTTCCTCCAGGTTTCGCACAGGCGTGCAGGGCCCGAGGACTTGGGCATCCTCCACTGCCTTCCCAGGCCAACAGAAGGGAGCTGGATCAGAAGTGGAGCAGCCGAGACTCAAATCGGTGCCCAAAAGGCATGCCAGTGCCACAGCCAGATGCTTAACCTACTACGCTATAGCGCCAGCCCCAAAAAACATTTCTTAAAATTTCAAAGAATCCTAATTCATCCTAACATACATAAAAGCTTGCTTGCTTTGAAAAAATAACATTAAATGGGGGGAAAAACGTACTTATTAAGGCTCTGTACAGGACTCTCGCTTGTGAAAATCGATTTTGCCTCCTTTCACAGATTTTCTTAAAAGAGCCATCTACGCAGGGCCCACCTGCAATGCTAGTATCCCATGAAGACCAGGATGAAGCTCCATGCTCGTGGCTTCAGCCTGGAAAAATGTGTTAAAAATGTGTTACACACAGAAACACAGTCGTCGATATGAAAGAAGGTAAAGGAAGGAAACCTCACAGCAAAAGATCACAGGAAGTTCAAAGCATATATTAGAAATATATTAGCTGGTTTTTTGAAAAAATAAACAAAATTGACACCCCATTGGCCCAACTAACTAAAAAAAAGAAAAGACCCAAATCAATAAAATCAGAGATGAAAAAGGAAACGTAACAACAGACACCACAGAAATAAAAAGAATCATCAGAAATTACTACAAGGACTTGTATGCCAGCAAACAGGGAAACCTATCCGAAATGGATAGATTCCTGGACACATGCAACCTACCTAAATTGAACCAGGAAGACATTGAAAACCTAAACAGACCCATAACTGAGACAGAAATTGAAACAGTAATAAAGGCCCTCCGAACAAAGAAAAGCCCAGCACCAGATGGATTCACTGCTGAATTCTACCACATTTAAAGAAGAACTAACTCCAATTCTTCTCAAACTATTCAGAACAATCGAAAAAGAGGGAGTCCTCCCAAATTCTTTCTATGAAGCCAGCATCACCTTAATCCCTAAGCCAGAGAAAGATGCAGCACTGAAAGAAAATTACAGACCAATATCCCTGATGAACATAGATGCAAAAATCCTCAATAAAATTCTCGCCAATAGAATGCAACAACACATCAGAAAGATCATCCACCCAGACCAAGTAGGATTTATCCCTGGTATGCAGGGATGGTTCAATGTGCGCAAAACAATCAATGTGATACACCACATTAACAGACTGCAGAAGAAAAATCATATGATTATCTCAATAGATGCAGAGAAAGCATTTAATAAAATACAACACCCTTTCATGATGAAAACTCTAAGCAAACTGGGTATGGAAGGAACATTCCTCAATACAATCAAAGCAATTTATGAAAAACTCACGGCCAGCATCCTATTGAAGGGAAAAGTTGGAAGCATTTCCACTGAGATCTGGTACCAGACAGGGATGCCCAGTCTCACCACTGCTATTCAACATAGTTCTGGAAGTTTTAGCCAGAGCTATTAGGCAAGAAAAAGAAATTAAAGGGATACAAATTGGGAAGGAAGAACTCAAACTATCCCTCTTTGCAGATGATAGGATTCTTTACTTCGGGGATCCAAAGAACTCTAAGAGACTATTGGAACTCAGTTAAGAGTTTGGCAAAGTAGCAGGGTATAAAATCAATGCACAAAAATCAACAGCCTTTGTATACACAGGCAATGCCATGGCTGAGAAAGAACTTCTAAAATCAATCTCATTCACAATAGCTACAAAAACAATCAAATTCCTTGGAATAAACTTAACCAAGGATGTTAAAGATCTCTACAATCAAAATTACAAAACCTTAAAGAAAGATACAGAAGAGGATACCAAGAAATGGAAAAATCTTCCATGTTCATGGATTGGAAGAATCAATATCAACAAAATGTCTATTCTCCCAAAAGCAATTTATACATTCAGTGCAATACCAATCAAGATACCAAAGACATTCTTCTCAGATCTGGAAAAAATGATGCTGAAATTCATATGGAGACACAGGAGACCTCGAATAGCTAAAGCAATCTTGTACAACAAAAACAAAGCCGGAGGCATCACAATACCAGATTTCAGGACATACTACAGGGCAGTTGTAATCAAAACAGCATGGTACTGGTACAGAAACAGATGGATAGACCAATGGAACAGAAATGAAACACCAGAAATCAATCCAAACATCTACAGCCAACTTATATTTGATCAAGGATCCAAAACCAATCCCTGGAGTAAGGACAGTCTATTCAATAAATGGTGCTGGGAAAATTGGATTTCCACATGCAGAATCATGAAGCAAGACCCCTACCTTTCACCTTACACAAAAATTCACTCAACATGGATTAAAGACTTAAATCTACGACACGACACCATCACAATTATTAGAGAACATTGGAGAAACCCTGGAAGATATAGTTACCAGCAAAGACTTCTTGGAAAAGACCCCAGAAGCACAGGCAGTCAAAGCAAAAATTAACATTTGGGATTGCATCAAACTGAGAAGTTTCTGTACTGCAAAAGAAATAGGAAAGTAAAGAGGCAACCGACAGAATGGGAAAAAATATTTGCAAATTACGCAACAGATAAAGGGTTAATAACCAGAATCTACAAAGAAATCAAGAAACTCCACAACATCAAAACAAACAACCCACTTAAGAGATGGGCCAAGGACCTCAATAGACATTTTTCAAAAGAGGAAATCCAAATGGCCAACAGACACAGGAAAAAATGTTCAAGATCACTAGCAATCAGGGAAATGCAAATCAAAACCACAATGAGGTTTCACCTCACCCCGGTTAGAATGGCTCACATTCAGAAATCTACCAACAATAGATACTGGAGGGGATGTGGGGAAAAGGGGACACTAACCCACTGTTGGTGGGAATGCAAACTGGTTTAGCCTCTATGGAAGTCAGTCTGGAGATTCCTCAGAAACCTGAATATAACCCTACCATACAACCCAGCCATCCCACTCCTCGGAATTTACCCAAAGGAAATTAATTTGGCAAACAAAAAAGCTGTCTGCACATTAATGTTTATTGCAGCTCAATTCACAATAGCTAAGACCTGGAACCAACCCAAATGCCCATCAACAGTACACTGGATAGAGAAATTATGGGACATGTACTCTATAGAATACTGTACAGCAGTCAAAACCAATGAAATCCGGTCATTTGCAACAAAATGGAGGAATCTGGAAAACATTATGCTGAGTGAATTAAGCCAGTCCCAAAGGGACAAATATCATATGTTCTCCCTGATCAGCGACAACTAACTGAGCACCAAAGGGGAAACCTGTTGAAGTGAAATGGACACTATGAGAAACGGTGACTTGATCAGCTCTTGTCCTATTGATGTACAATGTAATACTTTATCCATTTTAGTATTTTTTTTGTTCTAGTACTATTGGTTGAACTCTGTAGTTAACACACAGTTATTCTTAGGTGTTTAAATTTAACTGAAAAGTGATCCCTGTTAAATATAAGAGTGGGAATAAGAGAGGGAGGAGATGTACAATTTGGGACATGCTCAATCGGACTTGCCCCAAATGGTGGAGTTAGAAACGCGCCAGGGGATTCCAATACAATCCCATCAAGGTGGCATGTACCAATACCATCTCACTAGTCCAAGTGATCAATTTCAGTTCACAATTGATCACACTGATAGGTCTAAGAGTCAAAGGGATCACACAAACAAGACTAGTGTCTGCTAATACTAACTGATAGAATCAAAAAGGGAGAGAACGATCCATCATGGGAAGCGGGATACACAGCAGACTCATAAAATGGCAGATGTCCTAAATAGCACTCTGGCCTCAGAATCAGCCCTTAAGGCATTCAGATCTGGCTGAAGAGCCCATGAGAGTATTTTAGGCATGGAAAGCCAAGAAACTCTGGGAAAAAAAAAGAAGAAGAAGACCTAAATGAAAGATCTCTGCAAGTGAGATCCCAGTGGAAAGAACTGAACCATCAAAGAAGGAGGTACCTTTCTCTGAAGGGAGGAGAGAACTTCCACATTGACTATGACCCTGTCTGAATAAGATCAAAGTCAGCTAACTCAAAAGGCTTCCATAGCCTTGGCAACTCATGACTGGAGCCTAGGGTGATTACTGACGCCATAAATAAGAGCCAATTGTTAAATCAACAACAGGAGTCACTGTGTACTTCCTTCTCATGTGGGATCTGTCCTTAATGTGTTGTTCAATGTGAAGTGATGCTATAACTAGTACTGAAACAGTATTTTACACTTTGTGTTTCTATGTGGGTGCAAACTGATGAAATCTTTACTTACTATATACTAAATCGGTCTTCTGTATATAAAGATAATTGAAAATGAATCTTGATGAGAATGGAATGGAAGAGGAGATGGGAGGGGTGCGAGTGGGAGGGAAATTATGGGGTGGGGAAGCCATTGTAATCCATAAACTGTACTTTGGAAATTTATATTTACTAAAGAAAAAAAATAAAAAACAAAAATAAAAAAAAATTAAAATAAAAACAGAAGCCGGTGCTGTGGCACTACTAGTAGGCTAACTCACTGCCTGCAGCACCAGCATCCCATACAGACACCGGTTCAAGTCCCGGCTGCTCCTCTTCTGACCCAGCTCTCCGCTATGGCCTGGGAAAGCAGCAGAAGATGGCCCAAGTGGTTGGGTCCCTGCACCCATGTGGGACATCCAGAGGAGGAGGCTGCTGGTTCTGAATTGGCACAGCTCCAACCGTTTCAGTCAACTGGGGAGTGAACCAGCAGATGGAAGACCTTTCTTTCTCTCCCTCTCTCTGTAACTCTACCTCTCAAATAAATAAAATCTTTAAAAAACACCACCACCAAAAACCCAGATAACAAAGTCACTATCACATTCACAAATTTGCAATCCTCAAGACTACAGAGAAGTAGTTTCCTGCTCATGAGATACCGAGTTACAAGTGGAGCGTTCTCAGATGAGACACTTGTAGTGCCAGCCTTTCCACGGCAGATGAAGTCAGCGCTGTGATCAATACCAAAGCAGAGTTCCATTTTCCATATCCCTCTTGAGGTACAGGATTCCAAGCAAAAGCACATACAGCCATATACGATAAGCCCGAAATGTCCATGAACAATTAATTTCTCTGTGAAACACTTGCGTGTCCAATAAAAATGCCAACCTATGACTGTACCATCCTTTGCTGAAGAACTGGCTAAAAGTTTAAGCATACAAGCCAAAAACTCAAATGCGTGGAAAACAACCCTGGGTTCCCTTCAGCTCCTTGTCAACATGTTTCCCTGTATTTTGGCCTCCTGTAACAAGTCCTTCCGTGTCTAAATTGCTTCTGAATGAATAATCCACTTCAGCTGATAATTTCTGAGATCTTGAATTTTAGAATATGCCATGGACATAAATGAATCTCTTTAGAATTGGACATCTTTGTGACACTCACTTCCACTGTCATTTAAACGCAAATCTCTCTTGTTTTTCTTTAGAATATTTGATCATCTTGAAGCCCTAGAATTCTCCCTTCCTCCCTACAGAGGAACATATTGCTAGAGAATTCAAATCTTTATTTTCCCAGTATAATAGATGATATCTCCTCTTATTTCCCATGTATATATTTTGAACAATCATCATGCAATCCATGCAAAATTTTACTTTTAAAATATGATGTTTTTGGAGGCCAGTGTTGTGCTGCAGCAAGTTAAGCCACCACTTGCAATGCCAACATCCCACTGGGTACTGGTTCAAGTTCCGGCTGCTCTATTTCTGATCCACCACCCTACTCATGTCCCTGGAAAAGCAACAGATGGTCCTAGTGCTTGGGCCCCTATACCCACATGGAAGACCCAGATGAAGTGCCAGGATCTTGGTTCTGATCTGCGAGGCCCTGGCAGATGTACCCATTGGGGAGTGAACTAGCAGGTGGAAGATCTCTCTGCTTTACCCCTCTGCCTTTCAAATAAATAAAATAAATCTTTCTTAAAAATATGGTGACTTTAAAAATATGGTAATTTAAGTAACATGTGTATTTATCTTTGACAACAGAAAATCCTCCTCTGTGTATCAATGCCATGTTTTTCCAGAGAAAATAAAAAGAACAAAACAGGAACAGATGGGTATATACCCAACCACTGCACCAGCTGAGTTAAATATCACTGATAGAAGTAGCAAAAGTAAAGAGAACCAAAGCACAGGCAATTCTATGTGCTCACCAAACTCATCTCTTCTTCCTCCAGGTCACAGAGCTAAACTACAATTTCAAACCTCCTTTGCAGTAAGGTAGGACCAGTGTGACTGCCTTCTAGTCATGGCCGGGGTACAGACCCACCTAGCCCTATTCTTCATGATCCTCCACTTCTCTTCTCTTTCCCACCAGGAACATTCACAGAACACAGTGGCAGGATCCTGAGTTTTAAGAAGATTGCAGAACGACCTTCTGGATGAATCCGGAGTCCCTACGTGAATTCATAAAGCAGGAAGACCCTCCAGCTCACCTCCTATCAAACTGCATTGGGCCAGGATGTGAACAATAAATGAATTTTTATCCTGTCAACCAATGAGATTTTGGCTTTTTATTAAAGCCACTAATACAACCTTCCCTGACTAAAACGGGAAGCTAAGTGGATTCTGAAATATTATTCTTTATGTGAGCTCAGTGCACCTTGAGGAGTCAGCGCCCTAAATAATTCACATTAGGATTTTGAAGCAAGTCATGGTAGACAGTGTTAATTGACCCTGGAGGCCCAAGAAACAACGTTCACTATTAACTATTCTTAGAAGTTAACACAAACCTGGAACTGCTGGCCAAAACCTTACATGAACATTCTCCTAGGCCTTCCATTACTATGATGAAAAAAAAAGAAACAAAAATAGTTAAGACATACCATACCATCTTTAGAATCTAGAACCCACTAAAGCACCTCCCACAAACAGGAGGCCAAGGGCAAGAGAAAGGACCAGCTAAAACATCCATTCTCTCCCACATGATCTGTTTCTCCTTCCACAGGACAGGATCCTCCTGCCACTCCACAACTTCATCACCTTTCCTGTGCAAATGTGTGGGATGCAGACTTCCCAGACTAGATGGGAGAGGTTTCCAAGAAAACTAAATGTCAGGGTTGCTTGGCTAATTGGCTTTTTTCTCTATAAATTTCCTTTTTAATTCAGTTTGAATAACATTCCTCAGCATCAATGTGGCAAATTAGCTTCAATTTTAACTGGGTGTGAAAATCATAAAAAGAAGTGAGGACTAGCTTTAATTCTCATCGGAGCAGGGTAGAAATAGAGAAGTCAGTCTAGAAGTCAGCCTTTCAAGGCTCTGTGAAAAAAGTGGCATGTGAGGTATCGAATATTTTGTTAAAAGCCTGTGTGTTACTTGTTCCTGTGTTTTTCCTTTTCCAGCAATGGGTGCTCTGACGTGTATAAAGGCTCAAGCAAGGTATAAGGATGCTTCTCTGGAAGCTGACAGGACCTGGGAGGGCAGCCTCATGGTCCTGTTAGACCACATCTAAAGCTAATGGGTCAGGGATAGCCTCTGTGATTCAGGACCAGAATTTTCTCCCACCTACCAACCCTACTATAGATCAACTTACACCATTTGTATTTTCTTGCTCATGGCATCTAAATATTGTAGCTGGTAGTGGTAGGGCCATGGTGAATAGTTTAGGTATACATGCAATACCTACACGAAACATTTTTTGATCCTCCCCATTTACCTATGTTTAAAAAAAAAAACTAAAGAGATATAGTCCTGTGCATTCCTCAATCATATTATTATTCCAGGTTTGGGGACATAAACTTTATGCTATCTGCATACAGAGGGCACACAGAAGCATGTGAATTCAAAATACTTTGCCAATGGGGCCAGCACTGTGGCGCAGTGGGTTAACGCTCTGGCCTGAAGCACTGGCATCCCATATGGGCGCCGGTTCAAGACCTGGCTGCTCCACTTCCAATCTAGCTCTCTGCTGTGGCCTGGGATGGCAGTGGAGGATGGCCCAAGTCCTTGGGCCCCTGCACCCGCGTGGGAAACCCAGAGGAAGCTCCTGGCTTCAGATCGGTGCAGCTCTGGCCGTTGTGGCCATCTGGGAAGTGAACCAGTGGATGGAAGACCTACCTCTCTGTCTCTGCCTCTCTCTGTAACTCTGTCTTTAAAATGAATAAAATAAATCCTTCAAAAAAAAAAAAAACAATAAAATACTTTACCAACAGAATAAGAAGCTAAAACTGCCAATGGCTTAAATAAAATACAGTGCAATTCTGTCACATTACAAACTGAGAAGACAGTCCCAGAAAGGTTAAATGACTTGCCCAAAGTCTGTTCCTCTGACACGACTGGCATAATAGAATGCATGTTCACACATAAACATTCACACACAAGTCTTCAAAAAGTTTGTGGAAAATGAATATTATGAAAAAACTACAGGGATTTCAAATTTTTACACCAAAATAAACTTCCCTCTTAATTCTATTTTCCATGGACTTTTTGAAGAATCCTCCTATAGGGAGGGAGAGGAGAAATAATATATACTAATTTGCATGCTAAATTCTCATATGTCTGGAAGCAGTAGGACGATATTTAAAATACCATATCCTCAAAGCACATATCATCCAGCAAAATTATTCTTGAAGACTTGAAATTTAGGATCAGATAAAGCTCTTGCCAAAGTTTATACAAAAAAGAAATTTGGATTGGGAAGACTTCTTCCTTACATGAACTTTCTAGGGACGACTGCACAAATCCATGTGATTCCTGGCTCTGACTCTTGACTCCAGTTTCCTGTCAATGCAGATCCATGGAGGCAGTGGTGATGGCTCAAGAAATTGCGTTTCTGCCATGTGGGAGACCTGGATTGTATTCCCAGCTCCCAGTTTCATTCTGGCCCAGCCCTGGCCATTATTAGTATTTAAGGAATGAATCAAGGGGTGGCAGCTGTCTGTCTCTCTGGTTCTCCAACAGATCATTTAATATAAAACCAATTTAATGCAGCATGGTAGCTAATGCTATAATGCCTTTAAAATTATTTTACATCTTGTATCTTTATAGGCAAAGCTAGGGCAGTGAAGAACAAATTACAAACTATACTAATAGGAAAAGAACAGTTACCAGTTCAAATGGTGTCAGGGAAGGGAACCAATTCCCTCCAATGTCTTGAGAGTAATATTCAAGAATGTATCACAAATGACTCAAAATAGTACCTCTACTATGAAACCACTCTTAACAGTTCCTAATAAACAGGGTTAGCTCTAGAGAAAACAATATCAAAATGAACCAAATAGAGGGTCACTTTCCTTGCTTATCCAGCCTGGAAACAATGTCTACTCTGTTGTACAGACTGCATACTGTGAACACACAAGGCAACAGAAACAGCTGCTCATTACTAAGTGAGAATTTTCCTGTACCTGCAGAAATTAATAAGTAATCACAAAAGTTTGGCCCTTAGCTCCATGGCCAGAAGTTGGCCTGTAGGTTTTTGACTTGGCAGAATCTTAAGGAATTGTTTATCAAATTTCTCTCCATCTTGACCCACTATAGACAGGTGGCCAAGGAATTGTGATTAGGACACCCCATAGGAAAACACTGCCTAAAGTGCCTGGGTGTGGAGCAAGAGGAGCCTGAATGGCACTGGTTTGAAAAAAATTAAATATCTTTGCATAAGCAGCAGTGGAGGCAGTTAAATAGAGGGCAAAGAAAAACGTGACAGAGAAAAGGCACTCATAGGTACATTCAGGCGGGAAATAAGTGTTTCTAGCTTGGAGCTAAATCACAAAGTTACTTTTCCCATGAAAATTAGCTTAAAACACCTCCTCCTAGATACGCTATAGTCTCAGCAGAGTAGTCATTGCATTGAAAGAGGACACATATGGGAGATACAGACAGAGCCAGACCAAATAAGCCAAGCCAAACCTGGGTTAAATGTAGAGCAAGGAATTGTGATTTTGAATGATTTGGCTCAAGAAACAAACTTCTTACAACTACCGCACTGAAGATCTTATTTTAATAGACCTTTGAAGAAATACATCAGTAGAAACTAGGATAAACTTCAGCAACAAGAAAAATTGTTTACCACAATGGAATCAAGAATATTATGGAAGAGGATTTTTAAAAAATCACTGTTGCATTGAACATCCTTTTACAAATTAGCTATAAATACATTTATAAGTTTGGTTAATTTATTACAGAAAAAATGCAGAGTTTGCAAAGTTAACCCATATGCCATAAAATACAACATAAACATCATAATCTATAACCTGAACTTCCTTTTCAAGCCCTCATTTGCTGTTAGAAAATGTTATACTGTACACACTCTTAAGCAATTTGCATTTAACTGACTTGTTAAATTAACAAGCACCCCTCATTTCTTCCCTCCATCATACTGACCAATTCCCCCAGTACACTGAGAACTGAGAAGGAACAAGTTTCTGTACAGGATGTCTCCACACTGTCTGCTTTCAAGAGTCAATTCTGTCTCAAAAACTATTTATGCCCATTTACTATTAATTATACAATACAATTAAGTACACTGCAAAAGGGGGTGGGGTAAATGGCTGGGAAGAGAAAAAGCTGCCTGTATGAAAAGTAAATCAAATGCTTTGAATAGACTTAAGTGAGGCAAGTTTCCCTTAACACACTTTCAATTAGGGTCAAGGCAACTATAAAATACTTTTTGGAGATTTATTTATCTATTTTGAAAGAGAGAGCTGGGGTGTGGGTGAGAAAGAGACAGAGAGAGACAGACAGACAATATTCCATCTACTAGTTCACTCCTCAGATGACCACAATGGCCAGCAAGCAAAGGGCCAGGCCAAAGTCACAAGCCAGGAGTTTCACCTGGGTCTCCCCCCTGGGTGGCAGGGGTCATCTTCAGCTGCTTCTCCCAGGCCATCAGCAGGACACTGGAACAGAAATAGAGCAGCCAGGATACGAATCGGCACTCAGATGGAATGCCAGTGTTTGAGGTGGCAGCTTTACCTGCTACATAATGCTGGCCCCCCAAACTTTTTTATCTGTAGAAATTTAAGACTCTATACTCAAAGTTTCCTTCTATGTATCTTAAAGACTTACTGACTCAGTAAGAAAATGTCACTAGAAATAATAGATCAAAAGGAGGGGATGTATGCAAGAAAGAAGCAGAAAAGAAAGGTCTTGGCCCTCCATTGAAAGATTGCTAATCACATTTCCATTAAATTAAAATAAAATTCTTAAGATATATATATAAATTATGCATGATTCTGTTTAAAACACTTTTTTAAAAAAATTGGTTCTGACAGCATCTGATGTTAATAGCATTTACTGTAACTAAACATCGAATCCAGCATAAAATGTAGCCCAAGTCAAGATTTTAAACAGGCCTTTTTGAAAATAGTCAGACTCCCTGAAAGCTCCCCCCTTCCTATAAAGGCAGCCCAGTCCTCCGGTTTCTGGTGGGGCCCTGGGGGATCAGATCTTGTGCCAGTCCTCTCAGCACACACCCGTTTGCATTAATGTCTCAATCCCTCCTGCCCAAGTGCCCTTCTGCTCTCTGTAGAGTACAAGACTTGCCCTTTCTTTCACTCCCAGCACCATTCTCGGGTGGGTCTAACCAAGTCTCGTTTGCTGGCTGTGGACCTGCGGTCTGACCTGCACCATCAGCCCCTGACGGGAAAGCCCACCACACATCACCATGCTACTGCTGTTCACCTCGGCATCCTGGTGCTTAGAAATGGGATGCTCCGGCCGGCGCCGTGGCTCACTAGGCTAATCCTCCGCCTAGCGGCGCCGGCACACCGGGTTCTAGTCCCGGTCGGGGCGCCGGATTCTGTCCCGGTTGCCCCTCTTCCAGGCCAGCCCTCTGCTGTGGCCAGGGAGTGCAGTGGAGGATGGCCCAGGTGCTTGGGTCCTGCACCCCATGGGAGACCAGGAAAAGCACTTGGCTCCTGGCTCCTGCCATCGGATCAGCGCGGTGCGCCGGCCGCAGTGCGCCGGCCGCGGCAGCCATTGGAGGGTGAACCAACGGCAAAGGAAGACCTTTCTCTCTGTCTCTCTCTCTCTCACTGTCCACTCTGCCTGTCAAAAAATAAAAAAAAAAAAAAAAGAAATGGGATGCTCCATGCGGACTAGAAGGGCCTCTGCACTGTGCTCCTGCCCACTCCCTCTCTGAAAAGAATGTGGGGCACGGGGGGAGGAAGACTGGCACTGTGGCTGGCATCTGCAGTGCTGGCAGCCCACATGGGTGCCGGTTCAAGTCCTGGCTGCTCCACTTTTTTTTTTTTTTTTTTTTTTGACAGGCAGAATGGACAGTGAGAGAGAGAGACAGAGAGAAAGGTCTTCCTTTTTGCCGTTGGTTCACCCTCCAATGGCCGCTGCAGCCAGTGCGCTACAGCTGGCGCACCGCGCTGATCCAAAGCCAGGAGCCAGGTGCTTCTCCTGGTCTCCCATGCGGGTGCAGGGCCCAAGCACTTGGGCCATCCTCCACTGCACTCCCGGGCCACAGCAGAGAGCTGGCCTGGAAGAGGGGCAACCGGGACAGAATCCGGCACCTCGACCGGGACTAGAACCCAGTGTGCCGGCGCCGCAAGGCGGAGGATTAGCCTAGTGAGCCGCGGCGCCGGCCTGCTCCACTTCTAATTCAGCTCCCTGCTAATGTGCTTAGGAAAGCAGAAGATGGTCCAAGAATCTGGGGCCATGTACCCACATGGGAGACCTGGAAGAAGTTCCTGGCTTTAACCTGGTCCAACCTTGGTCATTGCGACCATATGGGGAGTGAACCAGAGGATAGAAGATCTGTCTGTCTCTCCTTTTCTCTCTGTAACTCTGCCTCTCAAATAAATGAATTATTTTTTTAAAAAAGCATATATTTAAAAAAAAAAAAAAAAAGGCCGGCGCCACGGCTCACATGGCTAATCCTCCGCCCGCGGCACCGGTACCCAGGTTCTAGTCCTGGCTGGGGCATCGAATTCTGTCCCGGTTGCTCCTCTTTCAGTTCAGCTCTCTGCTGTGGCTCGGGAGTGCAGTGGAGGATGGCCCAAGTCCTTGGGCCCTGTACCCACATGGGAGACCAGGAGGAAGCACCTGGCTCCTGGCTTCGGATAGGCGATGAACCAACGGCAAAGGAAGACCTTTCTCTCTGTCTCTCTAACTCTTCCTGTCAAAAAAAAAAAAAAAAAAAAGAATGTAGGAATGTAGGGTTGAATACTGTGCACGTGGCACTCCCTTAATCTTTCAGTCTCCCAACACCAAAACTCGAAGAGACCTCTGGAAGTTTCCCCTGGAACCCACTTCAGATTTCTACCCTCTCTTCATTCCCCCTGCTCCATCTCTACCCTGGCCAGGAAAGGGGCTCGCCTTTCTATGTCTCTTACACCACTCCATCCTTCTGGACTTCAATCCGCTTCACACCGCAGGGAAAGCCCTGTGAGCTTGGCCCTCCAGGTTTGTCTTCTCCATCCCAAGAGAGCAGATGAAGGAATTTAACAGCCCTTCTCACACCTCAACACTCAGGCACTGCCAATCCCTTCACTGGAGCAGTAAGTCTACCATGCCCTAGGAAGGACACATCTTTTGATAAAACAGGACTGTAAAGGGTGGGATGGATAGTGTTAATATACATGTAACCATATATTTATTTGTATATTTACATACTTATCATTCCAGAGAAAGGGGTCCAACATTCCCAACAAATACTTTTGTTATTATTGTAAAGCCCCTCTACCTCCAGTAAAAGATTAGTATCTGCTACTGCCATGTAGGGATGTCTGGACTGGACACTACAATGAGGATGCTAGTGCCAGAGACTACCAAACTGAGTGAGATGCGCCTCTGGCAGAAATGCCATCTTCGCAAGGAGCATACTGACGTGGATGGAAACTACCACACAGAGAGCAGATGATCTTTGTATCCCAGAGCTTCACTGAAAGAACAAGTAGGTTCCACCTCACCTCTAGCAGAGCTCTCTGTTCCTGGGACAAGGACAGAACAAGATTTGCTAACTGCAGTAGCTTCTCCAGCAAACAATTAGGCATAAAAAGATGTAAGGCTCCAAGATTATTATTACACAGAAGGGAAATGCCTTACTCATAAACCTGCCAATCAACACACATACAAACCTCAACATGACAACACTGTGCTATAACCTAATGGCCCCGGAATTTCTAGGATTACTTTCTAATGTTTTACTAATATTTACATGTGCCCAGTGACAAATCCATCCTGGAATTTCACGCTGTCCTCTCCAAAGGGTGATATACAGCATGTCCTTTGAAAGTTTATTCACACTGAAACTTACAAATCCTCTCTGGGGAAAAGTAAACTACCCATTTTCCTAGATAAAAGGAAATGTTTTTTATATTCTACTTAGGATTATCAGTCCTAAAGGAGACCTTTAACCTTGCCTTCCTTTGATGTGCTCTGGTTAATCGATCTACCATTGGGAACAAAGGACTCTGATCCCATTAAAATTGGGATGAAGCCAGCATGAAGAAACTTGACACAAGTGACAGACAGGGTCTACAGGGTACATTACTGGATGGAGGCAAGCGGAGAATTGGGATTTAATGGCAAAGGCTATTGCTAAAGGCAGACTGTGGCTTAAAATACTTGTGACCCAAAGCTTGGAGTAGAGAGACCTCTATGAACATTCAGATTCTGTTTCAGTATCAACCATCTTCAAATTTTTACAGCCTAAAGCATAAAAGCTGAAGTTTAATTTTGATTGCTGTCAAGCTACTTGGTTTAAAAAAAATCAGAATCAGAATTACTTTTTAAGTTATCTAGCCATTCGATCTCTATTCCAATTACCAAGGTCAAGATTAACATAATGATAATTAATAATCTCCCCTCCTCTCTTTAACAGAAATTGGTACTTCTGGATTCGTCTGGTGACAGCTTAATTTTCTTGGAGCATAGACACTTTTCTCAAAGACTGAGAACTCCTATATGTTCCATTTAAATGTTTCTATCTAGAGCCTTGAGTGATTACTGATGTCATAAATAAGAGTGTCAACTGTTAAATCAACAACAGGAGTCACTGTGCACCTGCTCCCCATGTAGGACCTCTGTCCTTAATGTGTTGTACTATGCAAATTAATGATAAAACTAATCTTCAAAGGTACTTTATACTTTGTGTGTGGGGGTGCAAACTGTTGAAATCTTTACTCAGTACAGAGTTGATCTTCTGCATAAAAAGGTAATTAAAAATGAATCTTAATGAAGAATGGGATGGGAGAGGGAGTAGGAGATGGGTTGGTTTGTAGGTAGGAGGGTGGTTATGGGGGGAAGAATCGCTAATAGCGAAAAATCATGCTTTTGAAATTTATATTTATTAAATAAAAGTTTTATATTAAAAAAGGGACATGAAAATAAGACTCAATAAAAAATTAAACTGATTAAACTAAAAAAAAAGTTTCTGTCTTTGCAATGAGGTCTCTTTATAAGAGGTTAACCTTTGTCTGGGTCTAGGCTATGGGAAGGACAACGTCAGTGTCATGTTCAGTGACTCTAGAAGCCAGCATTGAAGTGCGGTTAAGCCACCACCTGCAATGCTAATACCCCACGTGGGTGCAGATTCATGTCCTGGTTGCTCCACTTCCGATCCAGCTCTTTGCTATTGGGCCTGGGAAAGCAATGGAAGATACACCAAATATGTGACCCTACAACCCATATGGAGACCGGGAAGAAACTCCTGCCTTGAACCTGAGCAAACACTGGTCATTGCGGCCATCTGAGGAATGAACCAGCAGATGGAAGATCTCTTTCTGTGGCTCTCCCCCTCCCTCTCCCCATCTCCCTTCCTCTCTCCTTCCTCCCCGCCTCTTTCTCTTGCAAATAAATAAATCTTTTCTAAAAAAAAAGTGACCCTAAACATGACATAATTACAAAACCATGCAGATTTTGTCCTCAAAAGGCACAGAACTAAAATAGGAAAACTATCAACTAGAGGGAACTTGAAGGCATGCACACATACATTCACTTCTCTGTTTTTCCCTCTCTATGAAGAAAGCTGAGAGCAGACAGAGGGAGTAATACAGCCCTACATGATTACTGGGGAAAGTTTCCTTTAAAGAAGAAAAATACAGAAATCTGTTGTGATGGGGCACAGGTAATGTCACTTAGCGCCTGTTTTCTAGGACAGGACAATCAGTCTCAGACAAGAGACTCCTTTTACACCTTGCTGACACTGACACTCTGCACCATCAGCTTCCTACAGTGGCCTTGCTTCCTCTGTGAGGAACTAGACGATGCAGATAACTTTCCAGCATGCAGCTCATTTAGCACAGATTGCTGTCTTTAGCTGGAGACAACTGGGAAAGACTACTGATTCTCCAAATAAAGAATAACTCAAGTGTTCCTTTGGAGTGCAGTCTTTTGGACTGCACTATTTTAGAGCACTGCACATGTTATTTCATACAAGATATTCACAGCACAATCACAATGGAAGTAATTTTTAAAACAATTTCAGTGCTTTTAGTTCCTTTATTAGCCATTGTCTAATTCTACCAGATCCTCATTTGTTAATGGCTGATCATCTGATTCAAGCAGTTCTCCAACATCACTTCACCGATTTCAAAGACAATGGCACTGAAAACAGCAAATGTTTAATAATTCCTAAGATGAGAAGCAGAAAAGGGTAGCGTTTTTGAGAACAGGACTCTGGAGTCAAATTGCATAGCTTCCAATTTTGGTTCTGTCATTTGCAAGATATGAGTCCTTGAGGGAAATTACTAAAGTCTCCTTTAGTTTCCACATTTGAAAAATGTAAAAAGGGTAATAACTGCATTCACATTCAGAGAGTTGTTGGGAAGAATGAGTGCAAACATTTATAGTGTCTGGCACAGAGTAAACACAAAGTAGGTGTTGAATACTGCAGTTTTTCCACCTTCATCAACATCATCACCACCACCACCACCACCACCATCATATCATTACCAACAACATCAAAGAAAATCTTTAGTAGCAACACTCTAGATATAAATCACAGAAGTTCTTACAACAGAAGTAGGAAAGGAGACACTAAAGTAGGTAAATAAGGAAATGCACTGTTTTTCACCATGGAATTGTGAGAATACTCATCTGGACTTCTTTATTCTCTAAAATGTTGAATCTTCATAAATAGCATAATTAATGATTTCTCCTTGGATAATGTAACAGATTTTTTTCCAGAAAAAGTGCAACCTGGGGTTGGCACTGTGCTGCAGCGAGTAAATCTGGCGCCTGCAACACCAGCATTCCGTAAGGACACCAGTTCAAGGCCCAGCTGCACCACTTCTGATCTAGCTCCCTACTAATGCACCCGAGAAAGCAGAGAAAAATGGTCTAGGTGCTTAGGCCCTGCATCCACATGGGAGACTCAGAGGAAGCTCCTGGATCCTGGCTTCAGATGGGCCCAGCTCTAGCTGATGTGGCCATTTCAGGAGTGAACCAGCGATGAAGCGCGAGCACATGCATGCTCGCTCGTGCTCTCTCTCTCTCTCTCTCTCTATATATATATATATATACACACATATATATAAAATTCTGCTTTTTCAAATAAATAAATCTTTAAAAAAAATCAAGGCAATGCCTTACAGCTTTAAAAAAAGAAAGAAAAATTGAACCAAATGGAGTCTTTTATGTTCATAATCATAGCTGAATGAACACTTACTCAACAAATCTTATGCTACTTTTCCTAATGCACCTGAAAGTGTGTCCCAAAGGTTTCAGCAAAAACTTCTCAAACACGATGAGAGTGAACTAATAAACAAGAATACCACTCCACCTCCAACCAAATTCTACATTCTAGAGTCCTAGATATAACTGAAAGTGGCCTTGCTACACAATTTCCTTGAACCCTTTGTTTCATCTTTTAACAACACGCATATTTGTTTCATGTTCCATAATATGAAATGTTACCTTAATATAAAAATTTCAAAATAATTTACCACAGATAAAACTTATTTTGCTTCCAACAATCTCAAGTAACAATGACACTTTCTGAAGGCACAACAAATTTGTTTATCCTATACCTTTTCTAACTTTTTTATTATTTTTTATTTTAATTGAGTTATTCCTTAAAGATATATTTATTTACTTGAAAGGTAGTTCATAGACAGAGAGGGAGAGAAAAAGAAAGATCTTTCATCTGCTGGTTCACTCCCCAAATGGCTAGGGGGGCCCAGGCTGGGCCAATCCGAAACCAGGAACCTAGAACTTCATCCAGGTCTCCTACGGGAGTGGCAGGGGCCCAAGCTCTTTGGGTCACTGACCACTACTTTCCCAGGCACATTAGCAGGGAGTTGAATTGGAAGTGAAGCAGCCAGGACTCAAACCAGGACCCATATGTGATGCTGGTGTCACAGGAGGAGGTTTAATCAGCTATGCCACAAGATTGCCCCCCCAATTTTTTTTTTTTTTTGCCAGAGTTAGACAGTGAGAGAGAGAGAGAGAGAGAGACAGAGAGAGAGTTATAGACAGTGAGAGAGACAGAAAGAAAGGTCTTCCTTTCCGTTGGTTCACTCCCCTAATGGCCACTACGGCCGGCGCTGCGCCTGAAGCCAGGAGCCGGGTACTTCCTCCTGGTCTCCCATGCAAGTGCAGGGACCCCAGCACGTGAGCCATCCTCTGCTGCCCTCCCGGGCCACAGTAGAGAGCTGGACTGGAAGAGGAGCAACCGGGAATAGTACCCGGTGCCCCAACCAGGACTAGAATCAGGGGTGCCAGCGCCGCAGGCAGAAGATTAGCCAAGTGAGCCACGGCACCGGCCACGGCCCCCAAATTTTTAACTGACATAAAAATTGTGAGGTCTGGAGTCACGTTTTGATACTGGTATATATTGTGTGAAGTCCTATTGGCAAATACATTTGTCTCCTCACTTAACATTTCTTTAGAGTGAAAACATTAAATCCTTTTTCTGGGTTTCTTTTAGAAAACTATACAGACATTAGTATCATCTACAACCACACTACTGTAAAAGAGAAAACCAGAACTTTTCATTCCTATGTAACCCATGAAACAACCTTCCCTCATCCTTCCCTGGAACAGTGGCATAATGCACTTCAGTGGCCCCAATGGTCTTTTTTTTCCTTCAAAGTAGTTCTGTCTTTGCCAACAGAGAGTGTGAATGTTAGTTATTCTCAGTAATCATATAAATTGAGATTTAAAATGCTTAGTTTGAAGCTAATTTTTAAAATTTCCCAAACAAAAAATTTAACCAAAGAAATAAAAATTGCAATGTAATTACAATTACAATGAAAATTACAAAACATGGCCGGCGCCGCGGCTCACTAGGCTAATCCTCCGCCTAGCGGCGCCGGCACACCGGGTTCTAGTCCCGGTCGGGGCGCCGGATTCTGTCCCGGTTGCCCCTCTTCCAGGCCAGCCCTCTGCTGTGGCCAGGGAGTGCAGTGGAGGATGGCCCAGGTGCTTGGGCCCTGCACCCCATGGGAGACCAGGAAAAGCACCTGGCTCCTGGCTCCTGCCATCGGATCAGCGCGGTGCGCCGGCCGCAGCGCGCCTGCCGCGGCGGCCATTGGAGGGTGAACCAACGGCAAAAGGAAGACCTTTCTCTCTGTCTCTCTCTCTCACTGTCCACTCTGCCTGTCAAAAAAAAAAAAAAAAAAGAAAAAGAAAAAAAAAAAAGAAAATTACAAAACATTGATGGAAGAAATCACACAGGATACAAAAAAAATGGAAAGACATTTCTTGATCATGGATTGGAAAACTCAGTATGCTTAAAATGTCTATAGTAGCTGAACTTGTCTAAACAAGATAAGAGTCGGAGAACTCAAAAGGCTTCCATAGCCTTGGAAACTCATGACTGGAGCATAGGGAGATTACTGATGCCATAAATAGGAGTGTCAGTTTGTAAAGTCAACAACAGGAGTCACTGTGCACTTACTCCTCATGTAGGATCTCTGTCCTTAATGTGCTGTACATTGAGATTTAATGCTATAACGAGTACTCAAACAGTATATTTCACTTTGTGTTTCTATGGGGGTGCAAACTGTTGAAATCTTTACTTAATGTATACTAAACTGATCTTCTGTAAAAAAAAAAAAAAAAAAGAAAGAAAGAAATTATCAATTCCCAACTTGACTCTCACTGGGATTAAACATGACAATAGGTCTGATCTGATTTCATCATCATTTAAAAAATCATCTATTATTTTTCACTTTATGTTTCTGTGTGGGAGCAAACTGTTGAAATCTTTACTTAATGTATACTAAACTGATCTGTATATAAAGAGAATCGAAAATGAATCTTGATGTGAATGGAAGGTGAGAGGGAGTGGGAGAGGGGAGGGTTGCAGGTGGGAGGGACGTTATGGGGGGGAAGCCATTGTAATCCATAAGCTGTACTTTGGAAATTTATATTCATTAAATAAAAGTTAAAAAAATGTCTATAGTAGCTAAAGCAATCTATAGATTCAATACAATCCCTATCAAACTATCAATGACATTCTTTACAGAATTAGGAAACAATCCTAAAGTTCATATAGAATCACGAAAGACCCAGAATAGTCAAAGCCATCCTGAGCAAAATAAACCAAGCTAGAGGAAACACAATACCTGACTTCAAGGCATACTACAAAGCTATAGCAATTAAAACAGCATGGCACTATTGGCATAAAAACTGACGCATAGATCAATGGAAGAGAATAGACATCCCAGAAATTAACCCACACACATACAGTCAACTGATCTTTGACAAAAGCATCCAGACCATACATTGGAGAAAGGATAATCTCTTCAATAAGTGACGCTGCCAAAACTGCAAGCAAATATATAGAAGAAAAAACACTAGATCCTACTTCTTACCATATACAAAAATGAACTCCAGATGGATCAAAACCTCAATTTAAGACTATAAATTGCTGGAAGAAAATGTAAAGGAAACACTTCATGACATTGGTGTGGGTGACGGCTTCTTGGCTTACACCCCCCAAAGTAATGGTAACAAAAGCACGATTACACAAATGGGTTTATGTCAAACTCGGAAGCTTCTGTACAGTACAAGAAACAATTAACAGAGTATAGAGACATTCAACAAAACAGAAAGAAATATTTGCAAGTTACCAATTGACTAAGGATTAATATCAGAATATATCAGCAACTCAAAAAGCTCAAGAAAAACCAACCAATCCACTTAAGAAATGGGCAAAGGACCTCAATAGACAGTTCTCAAAAGAAATATAAATGGTCAACAAATATATGAAAAAATGCTCAATATTATTAGCAATCAAAGAAATGCAAATCAAAACCACAATGATATGACCTCACCCCTGAAGGACAGCTACTGCCCAAAAGACAGTAACAAATGCTCGTGAGGATGTGGAAAAGGGGTATATTTATACACTGTTGGTGGGAACGTAATTTAGCACAGTCACCATGGAAAACCGTATGAATATTTCTTTAAAAACTAGAAATAGACTTGCCATATGATCCAGCAATCTCATTCCTAGGTATATACCCAAAAGACATTCACACATTATATCAGAGATACTTGCACCCTGTTTATTGCAGCAAAAATACAGGATCAAGCAAGGTACATATCATCAGATGAATGGATAAAGAAAATGTGGCCTGTTTGTAATACACACACACACACACACACACACACAAGGAACATTATTTAGCTATTAAAAAGAATGAAATTCTACCATGTGCACCAAAATGGATGCAATTGGAGGACATCATGTTGAGTGAAATAAGCTAGACACAGAAACACAAATACCACATGTTCTCCCTTGTATGTGAGAGCTAAAATTCAAAAAGAAAAAAAATCAAGAAACACACACACACACACACAAAAAACCCAAATACCTGTGTATCAGTAATGCTGAAAATATAGCTGTCAAACTGTTTTATATGTTTGTCAAATAAACGGTTAAGATTATATAGTACTATACTTTTAATGATATCTGATTATTTTATAATTTACTATTAATGAGTAAAATGAGTATCTTTTAATTATTGTTTATAGCCCTTGCCCATATGCTCATAGAACTATACTTCTTTACTTTTTATTTGTTAAAGCTTTATTCGGCAGAGCATTAAACACTTAACTATAATGTAAATTTAAAATGTTATCTCATAGTGTCCATTTCACTTCTACAGGTTTCCTTTTAGGTGCTCAGTTAGTTATCACCAATCAGGGAGAGCATATATTTGTCCCCTTGGGACTGGCTTAATTCACTCAGCATGATGTTTTCCAGATTCCTACATTTTGTTGCGAATGTGAATTGAACTGCAATAAACATTGGGTACAGACAGCTCTCTTATTTGCCAATTTAATTTCCCTTGGGTAAATTTGCAGGAGTGGGATGAATGGGTCATGTGATAGGGCTATATTCAGGTTTCTGAAGAATCTCCAAAATGTCTTCCTTAGTGGCTTTACCAGTTTGCATTCCCACCAATATGGATTAGTGTGCCTTTTCCCCACATCCTCGCCAGCATCTGTTATTAGTTAATTTCTGTATGTGAGCCATTCTAACTGGGGTGATGTGAAACCTCATTGTGGTTTTGATTTGCATTTCCCTGATGGCTAGTGATCCTGATCATTTTTTCATGTGTCTGTTGGCCATTTGGATTTCCTCTTTTGAAAAATGTCTATTGAGGTCCTTGGCCCATCTCTTAACTGGGTTGTTTGTTTTGATCAGCCCTTGTCCTGTCAATGAACAACTTAATACTTTATCCCTTTTAGTATTTTTTTTGTTCCACTTAATACTATTGGTAGAACACTTTAATTAACACACAGTTATTCTTAGGTGTTAAATTTAACTGAAAAGTGATCCCTGTTAAATATGAGAGTGGGAATAAGAGAGGGAGGAGATGTATAGTTCAGCACATGCTCAATCCGACTTGCCCCAAACAGTAGAGTTAGAAACATGCCAGGGGATTCCAATTCAATGCCATCTCACTAGTCAAAGTGATCAGTTTCACTTCATAATTGATCATAATGATAGGATTAAGAGTCAAAGGGATCGGCCGGCGCCGCGGCTCACTAGGCTAATCCTCCGCCTAGCGGCGCCGGCACACCGGGTTCTAGTCCCGGTCGGGGCGCCGGATTCTGTCCCGGTTGCCCCTCTTCCAGGCCAGCCCTCTGCTGTGGCCAGGGAGTGCAGTGGAGGATGGCCCAGGTGCTTGGGCCCTGCACCCCATGGGAGACCAGGAAAAGCACCTGGCTCCTGGCTCCTGCCATCGATCAGCGCAGCGCGCCGGCCGCGGCGGCCATTGGAGGGTGAACCAACGGCAAAGGAAGACCTTTCTCTCTGTCTCTCTCTCTCACTGTCCACTCTGCCTGTCAAAAAAAATAAAAAAAAAAAAAAGAGTCAAAGGGATCACATAAACAAGACTACTGTCTGCAAATACTAACTGATAGAAGAAAAAAAGGAGAGAACGATCCAACATAGGAAGCGGGATACACGGCAGACTCATAGAATGGCAGATGATCTAAACAGCACTCTGGCCTCAGAATCAGCCCTTAAGGCATTTGGATCTTGCTAAAAAGCCCATGAGAGTATTTCAGGCATGGAAAGCCAAGACAGACACTATGGCAAAAAAAAAAAAAAAAAAAAAAAAAAAAAAAAAAAAAAAAAAAAACTGATCTAAATGAAAGATCTTTGTGAGTGAGATCCCAATGGAAAGAACAGGTCATCAAAGAAGGAGATACCTTTCTCTGAAGGGAAGAGTAAACTTCTACTTTGACTATGACTTTGTCTAAATAAGACAAAAAAGCCTCCACAGCTGTGGCAACTCATGACAAGAGCCTCGGGTGATTCCTGATGCCATAAACAAGAGTGTCAATTGTTAAATCAACAACAGGAGTCACTGTGCACTTACTCCCCATGTAGGATCTCTGTCCTTAATGTGTTATACTATGTGAAATAACGATATAACTAGTACTCAAACAGTACTTTACACTTTGTGTTTCCGTGTGGGTGCAAACTGTTGAAATCTTTACTTAGTATATACTAAATTGATCTTCTATATATAAAGATAATTGAAAATGAATCTTGATGTGAATGGAATGGGAGAAGGAGCGGGAGATGGGAGGGTTGCAAGTGGGAGGGAGGTTATGGGGGGAAAAAGCCACTGTAATCCAAAAGCTGTGCTTTGGAAATTTATATTTATTAAATAAAAGTTTGAAAAATTATCTCAAAAATGAAGGGAGGGAAGGAGGGAGGAAGGAATAAAGGGGCAGGGAAGAGGGAAGCATCACATATTATTAGAAATGCATCTATGAATGACATGGAATCCGTTCTCTTTACACTAGTATCACATTAACAAGAGAACTGCTATAGGTTGAGTCTCCTTTATCGGAAACAGTTGGGACCGGAAGTGTTTCAGATGTTAAATATTTTAGGACTTTGGAATATCTGCATAAACTTTATAGGCACCCCAATCCACAGGTCCAAAATCTGAAATGCTCCAAAATCCAGAAGTTTTTGAATACTGACGTGATGATTTTCAGTTTAGGCAGCTCAACTTGTAACCAGTATCTGCTCTTGCGGCTGTGAGAGATAAGCACGTTGGCAAGAACACACAGACAGCGCCCAGGCCAGTGTCGACCAATGTAAGAGTTGTCATGGAGGCTTCTTGAATCTGAATGTAGAAGTGTCACTCTCGAAAGCATTATGCCTTAAAAATGACAGGTAATGTACAACAGAGTTCCAAAAGACTGAATAGTCAGCCGGCACTGCGGCTCACTAGGCTAATCCTTTGCCTTGCGGCGCCGGCACACCGGGTTCTAGTCCCGGTTGGGGTGCCGGATTCTTTCCCGGTTACCCCTCTTCCAGGCCAGCTCTCTGCTGTGGCCAGGGAGTGCAGTGGACGATGGCCCCAGTGCTTGGGCCCTGCACCTCATGGGAGACCAGGAGAAGCACCTGGCTCCTGCCTTCGGATCAGTGCAGTGCGCCAGCTGTGGCGGCCATTGGAGGGTGAACCAACAGCAAAGGAAGACCTTTCTCTCTGTCTCTCTCTCTCTCACTTTCAAAAAAAAAAAAAAAAAGATTGAATAGTCAAAGGGGTAGATTCCCTAGAGTGGATGGAGGGAAATTAATCAGCTATTTAAAGTATGGATAAATGCATCCAGTAGAACTGAAAGAAATACACAGGTATAAAACACCTAAATTCCAGGGAAATGGGAAGCGGAGATTTACATAACTTAATAGCAAAACTAAGATGAGAAGTAATGTACAGTTGGAGTTCTTACTCTTCACTGTCAACTGGTATGAGAGTGAGGTGCAGATTTCCCCACACACTGTGTTAACAGTGGACATCAGAAGGGAAGCCCCAGGTAGCCAATGAATGCAATGTTCCCCTCTTTCACACTCAAGTCTGTGTTTCTCCTGACCTTTTCTAGTGAACACCTGCCCCGTGTGGGAATTTTACAGCTTGGACAGCATAGTGATGGGTCAAGCTGTTCTCTGCTGTGCTAGTCAACTTTTCAGTGTTGATCAGCAGCTGGTGGTCCTTGGCCAACTGCAGAAAGGTTCTCAGGAGACGGTCATTAGGGATACTAGTCTTGTGCCAGCTTCCCTCAAGACTGACTAACGGCTGCATTATTTCCCCTGTACCTCAACCTGGAGACTTTCAGTTCTCCGAGTACAACTGCAAGAGGCACAAGGCTGTCTGATGTCTCCCCGACAAAGGCTCAGGAGTGCTGGCTGAAGCATCAACCACACTTCAATACGTGCAGCTGAATTACGGGCAGTTTCTGACTCTGGCATTATTTATTTTCTAAGAAAATAAACTTTAGCAGGGATGCTTAAAAGCAGCTAAGTCATTTGCATCCTCAGCCCAACCTACTTCACATCTAACCACTCTCTAAGATGCATGAGGTACAAGCAAAGACAAATATGCAGGGCAATATTTACCTCTTCAAGATTTTGTCTCAATCTATAAAAAGGAATTGACCAAACTCACAAGTTTGGTAAGAGAATTAAAGGAGTTAAGTCATGTGAAAGTGACTACCTTTGTAGCTGGCACATATCATGCAGGCTTTGCTCCGAAGAGACAGGTTAATCTGTTTGGTGTAAAGACACTGAACACTCAAAAGGCCCACATCCCCACCTTCAGAGCTGGTACCTATCAACAGAGTCACAATGGACTAATGGACCCTCTAAGACAAAGAGGTACTCACCTGCCTAGACAGAGACATTCAACAGGGTACACGGGAGCTGTCCTTCTAAGTGACACCTCAGGCCATCAAAGTCAGTGACTGCCATATAAGTGCATATCATATTTTAATGCAGAAAATAACTTAATATAAGTCCCATATAAGAGGTTCTGTCACTCTGACCTTTTATAAAATGTTTAATTTTCATTTTATTGAAAAGCCAGAGAGACTGACTGACAGAGCTATCTTCCACCTGCTAGTCCACTCCACAAATGCCACCACAGCAGCCAGGGCCAGACCAAGCTGAAACCAGGAGCTGGAAACTGATCCCACATGGGTGGCAAGGACCCAGCTATTGAGCCGTCACCTGCTACCTCTCAGTGTGTGCGTTAACAGGAGCTGGAACTGGAAGTGGAGCCAGGACTCAAGCCCAGGCACTGTGGGATGAAGGTGCCCCAAGCAGCATCTCAACAGCTGCACCAAACACCCACCCACCAACCTGACCTTCTAAAAAGTGCTTTTATTCAGCACGCCATGTCCTGCATGGCTCTCAAGAACTCTCTTAAGTTCATGGTCACACGTTCTAAAATGGGTCAAATTTTCCCTAAGTGAGAAAAGTTATGTCAAAGAAAGTAAGAACTTAAAACCTGAGCAAGAGTTTACTTTGCCCAAATTGGAAGACCCAGGTATAATTCTGCTCTAGTAACTACAGACAAGTGAGAAAAAAAAAAAAAAAAAAACAGCAACAACAAGTATATGCAATGAAGGCAGTTTGTCTTTGGCAATATTCAGCCACTCTTCCAAATATTATAAGCTACATAGAAATTTTGTCCTAGCTAAAAACTGTGCTTTTCAATGAAATGATTTTTTTTTTTAAAAAGTGTAACATCAACACTTCACAAGTTTGGCTTAAGGGCAATATCTACACAGTAAGCAAATCAATAATCCTATATGCAGTAAAAGGTACTTATAGAAAACATCTAGAATCCAAATACGCAGGCACTCAAGAAATATTAAGGATGGATAATACACATTCTGGCCAGGGTGTGGTAGAAGACTATGTTGCAGTAACAGAAGAATCCAAACTCATTACAGAAGTATAATTCTTGCTCCTTCTCCACACTCAGGACCGGTCAGCTGTAGGTTTTGTCATCATGGCCACTCAAAAAGTTAATAAAGACTCAATATTGCTTCCACAATCACAACGGCAGAAAAAGTAAAAAGCAGTAACTTGCACACAAACTCCTAAAAGCCTCCTCCTGGGGGGCTGGCATTGTAGCACAGTAGATCTGACTACTGGCTCCACTTCCAATCCATCTTCTTGCCAATTTGTATGGGAAGACAGCAGAAGGTGGCCCAAGTGCCTGAGCCCCTGCAACCCACGTGAGAGTTCTAAACTCCTGGCTTTAGTGTGGCTGTGCAGGCATTTGGGGAGTGAAACAGCAGATGGAAGATCTGACTTTGTCTTTCCCTGTCACTCTTTCAAGTACATAAATAAATTTTAAAAAATAAAATAAAAGGGGCAAGCCTGTACAATGCTACCACATGCCTGGAAAGGCACACAGCTGACCATTTCTGGTGAACATCACAAACTGCTGTCACAGATGACATCTTTATATGAGAATTTTGCAGGGGCCGATACTGTGGCACAGTAGGTAAAGCTGCTGCCAGCATCACATGTGGTCGACAGTTCAAGTCCTGCCTGCTCCACTTGTGATCTAGCTCCCTGCTAATGTGCCTGGGAAAGCAGCAGAAGATGGGAAGATGGTCTAAGTGCTTAGGTACCTCACTCTCATGAGAGACTTAGAAGTTCCTGGTTCCTGGCTTCAGACCAGCCAGCTCCAGCCTTGGGGCCATTTGGGGAGTAAACCAGTGGATGGACGCACTCTTGCTCTCTCTATAGTGCTTTCAAATAAATAAATCTTAAAAAAAAAAAAAAAAAAAAAAAAAAAACTTCTCAAAGATGGTTCTACCCTTACAGTAGGGTTTCATCAGCATCCCACTTTGCAAATTAAATAACCAAGACTTAGAGATTAAGTGGCCTGTTTAAATCTCACAGTGACTTTGGAATTCCGTATAATAATCTTTAGTAAAAGGCACAATGGGGCCAGCAATGTGGTGTAACAAGTTACACTGCCACTTGCAATGCCAACATCCCATAAAACTAGTCTTGGCTGCTCTACTTCCAATCTGGCTCCCTGCTAATGGCCTGGAAAGCAGCAGAGGATGGTCCAAGAGTTTGGGCCCAGCCCTGCACCCACTGGGAGACCTGGATGATGCTCTTGGCTCCTAGCTTTGGCCTGGCCCAGCCCTGTCCATTCCAGCCTTTCAGGGACTAAGTCAGCTGATTGGAAGATCTCTCTTTCTTTCTCTCTCCCTCCCTCTCTCTTCTCCCTCTACCTCTGCCTTTCAAATACATTTTTTTAAAATCTTAAAAAAGGCACAGATTTGTAATTTGAAGTGCATTCTAACTTGTTTATTTGTACTACTCACTAAACACATTCCTTGACATTACTCATCTCCATATACATTCTGTATGTCCTGTACCTCTCAGTTCTGCACTTCATGAGGACATTTTTCTCACATAATTCTTTGTACTTCCCATAGCCTCTCTGCCACTGCAGATTCATAAAAGGGAAATATTTTCTAAGTGTGTAAAAAACCTGCAGCATTTCAGGAGAAGGTCAACCAGATAAAAGAAGCCCACCAATTTACCGTTAGGAAGAACCTAAGGCCATTACATTTAGAGACAGCTCCCAGAGGCAGGTACAGGCTTTACAGACGCCCTTGAAGGGTCTGGACATACATGTGCTTCCCATTTGAACCACATCACATCACACACAACTGACAATCCCTCATTCCTACTACATACTATTCCTTTTCAGATTTGCAAACTTCCATTTGCCTCTGGTTTTGTTCTTTAAAGACTGATTAATTGGATTAAAGGGCAGAGTTAAGGAAAGAGACCTTCCGCTGACTGGCTAACTCCCCAAATGGGCACAATGGCTGGGGCTAGGCCAGGACAAAGCCAGGAGTCTGAACTTCATACAGTGAGTGCCGGGGCCCAAGGACTTGGGACATCTCATGCTGCTTTCTCGGGCATATTAGCAGGGAGCTGGATCGGAAGTAGAACAGCACTCATATGCTCCACCACAATGCTGGCCCTGTGCCTTTGTTTTGATGCTGAAAATTCCTCCATAAATTCACTGAAACTCACTTTATCATTAAACAGCCATTTCCACAGACCTCAATAAGCATAATTCCTTTTGGTTACCTTAAGAATAAATGCAGTACATGCACAGGACAAGGTTGGAAGGAACAAAAGCCAGTTGTTGGAAAAGCACCAGAATCTGCACATACTTTCCTCATTATAAAAGTGAGATAATCGCCAAAGGCATTTATGATACTGGGTACGTGGGGATTAAACAAAACATACAAGTGCTGAGAAATGCCTAATACCTAGTAAGCATTCACTAAATGGTATGGCAAATACTTCCCTTTGCAGGGCAGGCATTGTTGGCACAGCAGATTAAGCCACTACATGAGATACCTGCATTTCATATCAGAGTGCTGATATGAGCAGCAGATGGCGGCTCAGGTACAGGAGTTCCTGCCATCGACATGGGAAACGTGGATGGAATTCCTGGTTCCTAGCTTTGGCCAGGTCAAGCCTTGACTACTGCAGTCATGAGGGGAGTCAGAAGGAAAATGTGACAGCTTGCTTGCTCACTCTCTCCACCTTTCAAATAAATAAATAAACCTTTAAAAAAATACTTTCCTTCTACTATTAACAAAGGCTTCCACATGAGCTAACTGAGCTCAGATACAAACATGCAGTAAAATTTCAGGGGTGGGAGACATGTTGAAATCCACCTACTCTAGAAAAATACGAGGGATTTGCCTAACACCATGGAGTTTACAACAGAGCCAGGAGGGGTTCTGGGTCTCCTGGCAGCCTCATGGAATCCCATGTCTACTAGCAACATCTTGTTTACAGTGATGTTCGACACAATAAGCTATCTGATTCTAAACAAATCAAGGTTGATTTCCTTTCACTAGTTTTATTCGGAAAATTCATCTATTTAAGTATCCAGAACATAACCGACCCCATCACTGGTAGAATCTGGCCCAGAAAAAAGGCAACAAGCCCAAGCACTGGATCAAAGCCTTTGCAGCCTAGACGTAGGTCTCCAGTCTGAAATTCGTTCTGTTTTGCTCACCAGCTTAATGATATTGTGAAGTGTTTTTAATTAAGTCGCTGTTAACTGAAACACTAAATGAATTTTCAGAACGGGTGGAAATGCTTGCTGTGTGCCAATGCATTTTAAAATGAAAAAAGGCATAGATAAGGGCATTTTGGAAAATAGCTTAAAAGTGTTTTCCAGGTAATGAGGGTCTGGAAATTCCAGCGAGTTCTGTTCCTCCGAGTAGGCCACTGGATTTCGTGTCCGTGAAACGGAACTCATGACCCTGTTAACCCGGGGAGATGTGGGATGGCCACGTGACAAAGGCACTATCCAAATAAATGGCAGTCATCTCTAAAACAACTATAAAAATGGATTTCCTTTTAGTCTTTCTTTCCAGAACCAAACCATTATTGGACAGAGAGATGTGCACTCTAGCTTCTCTTCTGCTCGTGAAAGTTCACCGGATATACCTCTTGACCAAAAGAGGTGAAGTGAACAGAAGTCAGCATGTTGCCATTAATTACACTGAGAAACAAAACAGAGACACTGCCTCTTTCTGGGGAGAGAGTCTGGATGAAACAGTAATGGGAGTTCCCAGCAGACTGTTTACACAGAATATGCTACTGCTGTTCCTTAGCAACCAATGTTGCTCTTCAAAGACATTGAGAGATCTGTGTGGATTCTGTTCCTGGTCTCTGAAATGTGACTCCAGATTCTGATGAAAATGAATGTTTTAATGGCATCTCAGAACATACTCAACTGACAAAGCTGACCCACAGAGGTTAAGACGCCAGATGCTGTTCTGGTCAATGCAAGTCTCATCCAAACACATAAACAGATCCTCCCATCAGGCAGAACAACTGTAGATGTATACAGTAGCAGCTACTGATCCACTGTGGTTGCTATCTATCATGTCATTCCTATCCATTCTCTTACCCAAACCCCTCTCTGCTCTGCATTGAAAGAAACAACCGATGTGTGAGACAACCAGAATACCAAGACACTGTGGAATGTGTAAACACATAAATCTCTAAACCTAAACTGACACGACAATTTGATAATCATAACTAAAAGTATTTAGGAAATCTAAATAATTGATCCACTGCCATTCAAATATAAACACAGAAGAAAGATCTATCACTCAAATGCTTCATTAAATTAGACCATATAATATAAACTTGGTTTAGTTGTGGTACAATAGGCTCTTTGTTACAACTACTGATTTCCAGGATTAAAATCCTGAGTTGTATGCCAATGACATTTGTCCCTGCTCCAAGCTTTTATTAGGCTTTTCTTACCATTCAGAGACCTTCTTGAAACATAAGTGATAAAATAACTCTTCAAAGAAAATTTATGCTTTGTAGAAAAGTGGATTGTAATATGATTTTCATGGTGGTTTTTTCACCAAAAATCTCTGTGTTGGACTCAGGAAAGTTTCCTTGGTAACCTAGTTCAGATTTAATTGTGCTCATCTGCTTGTTCAATGTTCATTCATTAAATATGTACCGAGTATCCTGGTGCCATGGACTGGGTAGAGACTGGGAATGCACCAAGACACGCTCGTTCTCTGCCCAGAGGCTCACAGCCCCCAAAGGCAACAGAAAATCAGCAAACACGATGCAGCATGACAAGTGGCCACGACAGGGAAGCGTCAGTGCTAAAGGAGGCCTAGCAAGGTCCCACAATCAGACCCAGAGGAGCTCAGGAAAGACTTCCTGGAGGAAATGGCAAGGAAACAGAAGAGGTTAAGGTAGAAAGGAGGAAGAGGATAGCTGGTATACGGGCCAAGAAAAGAAAGTGTATGGCAATGACAGATATAGTCGCGATGGGATAATGAGGTCAAGAGAAGGAAACTGGGGCCAGATTGAAAAGGCTGCATCAACCAAATAAAGGTGTATGACTTTATCCAAAGAGAGAGTTTCGGGGTCAACGGCAGAAGTGGCCTGGTCTTCCTGGAGTGATATATACTGCAGTCATCAGACCAACTTTCCTCACATATAAACCCACTGATCCCACTCACTTCAGAAACTGTTCCAAATACTTCATAACCACTGTATGGCTCCTTTTTATTGGGGAAGAGGATACAGAATGATATTTCAGGGAGAAAAAGAGAAGGTATGGGATATAAACTCTCCATCATGTTCCTGATCTATAAGGGATTATAAATATCACACACTCTAACTCCTCTAACTTTACCTTTCAGGCAAATAGAAATTAAGAAAGGTAAACTATGATTTTATGAATATGGCCCCAAAAGCACAAGCAACAGATGTAGGAATACATCAAACTAAATACCTTCTGCATAGAAAGGAAACAAAATGAAAAAGGCAACCTATGTAGAGGGAGTAAATACAAACCATATATTTGCTAAGAGATTAACATCAAAAACAGATAAAGAATTCATCCAAATAGATGGGAAAAAAAACTTAGGTTTTCATAACAGGCAAGGATCTGAATAGATATTTTTCCAAAGAAGACATACAAATGGGCAACAGTATGTGAAATCATGCTCAATATTTCTAATCATCAAGGAAATATACATCAAAACTACGAGGAGATATCATTTCACACTAGGAAGGCTATTATCAAACAAGAAGTGATAACAAGTGATAGAAAGGTATGGAGAAAAGTGAACCCTTGCAAAGGCTGGTGGAGCTGTAAATTGGTATAGCCATCATGGAAAACAGTAGGCAGTTCCAGTTCCAATCCAGCTCTCTGCTGTGGCCTGGGAAAGCAGTGGAAGATGGCCCAAGACCTTGGGCCCCTGCACCTGCGTGGGAGACCTGGAAGAAGCTCCTGGCTCCTGGCTCTGGATCATCTCAGCACAGGCCTTTGCAGTCATTTGAGGGAGAGAACCACCAGCAGATGGAAGACTTCTCTCTTTCTCTGGCTCTATCTCTCTCTGTTAACTCTTTCAAATAAATAAAATAAATCTTTAAAAAAAAAAAAAAGAAAAAGAAATACAGTAACAGCTTCCCGCAAAAATATTAAAAATAGAATCATTCTATGATCCAGCAATCCTGCTTCCAGAAATATTCAAAGAAAATTAAATCATTATGTCAAAAAGATAACTGTATTCACATGTTTACCGTTATATTATTCATAATAGCAAAGATACAGAAACAAAGTAAGTATCTACCACTGAATTAATGTATTAAGAAAATGTAGTATAAATTCACAATGGAATATTATTCAGCCTTTAGAAATTAAGATATTCTGGGCCGGCGCCACAGCTCACTAGGCTAATCCTCTGCCTAGTGGCGCCGGCACACCGGGTTCTAGTCCCGGTCGGGGCGCCGGATTCTGTCCCGGTTGCCCCTCTTCCAGGCCAGCTCTCTGCTGTGGCCAGGGAGTGCAGTGGAGGATGGCCCAGGTGCTTGGGCCCTGCACCCCATGGGAGACCAGGAAAAGCACCTGGCTCCTGGCTCCTGCCATCAGATCAGCGCGGTGCGCCGGCCGCAGCGCGCCGGCCGCGGCGGCCATTGGAGGGTGAACCAACGGCAAAGGAAGACCTTTCTCTCTGTCTCTCTCTCTCACTGTCCACTCTGCCTGTCCAAAAAAAAAAAAAAAAAAAAAAGAAAGAAATTAAGATATTCTTCCATTTGTGGAAAATGGATTAACCTGGAGAACATTATGCTAAATGAAATAAGCTATACACAGAAGCCAAATATTGTATAATCTCATTTTTATGTGGAGTCTAAAAAAACTGGATCCATAGAAACAGAGTAAATGGTGGTGGTTGCTAAGGGTGGGGAAAATAGAGGGATTTGGAAAAATGGGTACAAATTTTCAGTTAGAAGATGATTGAGTTCCAGATTAAATGGACTATAATTAAAATAATGGTAAGTATAACAATAATGGATACATACTCGAATTGCGCTAAAAGAGATCTTAAGTGTTCTCATCACATAGAAAAATTTAAGGTATATGATATGCTAATTAACTTCTTATAATAATCACAGAGCATCAAACAACACATTAGACACCTTAACTACGTACAATTGTTATTTTGTCAGTTATACTTCATTAAAGCTGGACATGGGAGAAGGCGGCTGTTCCATCTGAAGGCTAACGGGGCACTAAAGGCTGAGCATGCCGTTGTCCTCTAGTGACGAAAGATCGTGAAATCTAATGTGAAGGACTTAGGCGCTTTCTTTGCTTATGATATAGCTAAGTTAAATGATTTTCTTTTTATCTTACCAGTACATCTGATATCTGAGACGTCCTCATGAACAGTTTCTTCAGGAACACAATTAAAGAAATACAGGTGAGTATCCTCTACTGGCAATGGTGAGGACTATGGATTATCAGTTTTTAGAATATTTGCATTCACATTATGAGAAAACCTGAGTATAGGAATGAATCTAAACATGAAATTCAATTATGTGTTACATATACCTTATACACATAGGCTAAGCTAATTTTATGCAATATTGTTAGTGAACTTGGGCTTCTGAATGTGGAATTTTCCCATGGCATTACACCAGAACTCAAAGACTTCCAGAGGCTGGTGCTGTGGCATAGCAGGTAAAGCTGCCATTGGCAGCGCTGCCATTCTACATGGGCGCCTTTCAAATAAATTAATCTTAAAATAATAACAATGATACGATGTAAGCAGTACCCTTATAAAAGATAATTTTTTAAAGATTAAGGTCCTGGGGTCAGTGCTGTGGCATAGCAGGTAAAGCTGCTGCCTGTAGTGCCGGCATCCCATATGGGCACTATTTTGAGTCCCGCCTGCTCCACTTATGATCTAGCTGTCTGCTATGGTCTGAGAAAGCAGTAGAAGAAGCCCTTGGCTCCTGGAATCAGTTTGTCTCCAGCTCCAGCCATTGGAGCGTGAACCAGCAGATGGAAGACCCCTCTCTCTCTCTGCCTCTGCCTCTCTGTAACTCTGCCTTTCAAATAAGCACATAAATCTTTAAAAAAAAAAATCAATGTCCTTAGAAATCAAAGCACAATACCATCACCACCAGAAAATCAGACACTCTGGCTCCTAAGTTGTCCTGTATAATGACCAACTTCGCTAAGAAAAGTACCTATTACATAGACTGTTTAAAAAAAGAATAATCGAGTTATTTGAAAGTCAGAATTACACAAAGAGAGAAAGAAACAGAGATTTTGCATCTGCTGGTTCACTCCCCAAATGGCTGCAACAGCCAGGGATGGTCCAGGACAGGCCAAAGCCATGAGCTTCATCTCACATGGTTGCAGGGGCCCAAACACTGGGCCATCTTCTGCTGCTCTTCCCAGTCACATTAGCAGGGAGCTGGATCAGAAACAGAGCAGCCAGGACTTTAACAGCTCCCATATGGGATGCCAACAATGCCAGACCCTATTACACAGATCTTTTAAAAATATTTATTTGAAAGGCAGGGTTACAGAGAAGCAGAGGTGAGAGACAAAGAGATCTTGCATCTGCTGGTTCACTCGACAGATGGCTGTAATGGCCAGAGCTGCGCCAATTTGAAGCCAAGAGCCAGGAACTTCTCTAGGGTCTCCCACATGGGTGTAGGGACCCAAGGACTTTGACTATCTTCTGCTGCTTTCTCAGGCACATTAGCAGAGAACTGGATCAGAAGTAGAGCAGCCAAGATTTAAACCAGTGCCCATATGGGATGTTGGCAACGCAGGCAGCAGATTCACCCTCTAGGGCACAGCGCCAGCCACTATTACACAGATTTTAAAGATGTCCTGAAAATGAGCTACAAATTTTTCAGGTAACATACATCAGCACAACTGAATCTCCGTATATGAGACTCTGCATCATATGGCAGGAAAATATGCAACTAGGAATTCAAACTGGCAACGTAATGACTCTTTTAACCTTAACTGAAATGACATTGAATCTTGTTAAAGTTCTGAAAAAGTGGGCAAATTTGAAATCCTAACTAATCCTTGTAATGAAATAATACATATAAATTTTGGAAAACATCTTCATATGACACAGTAATTGAACAACTCTCCAGTTAAAAGACACATACTGGCTGAACAGATTAAAAAATAAAACCCATCTATTTGCTGCCTAACAGAAGCAAATCTCAGGCCGGAGCCGCGGCTCACTAGGCTAATCCTCCGGCTTGCGGCACCGGCACACCGGGTTCTAGTACCGGTTGCCCCTCTTCCAGGCCTAACCTTAACCCTAACCCTAACCCTAACCCTAACCCTAACCCTAACCCTAACCCTAACCCTAACCAGCTATGGGAGGATTTCAATACCTCACTTTCAGCAATGGACAGATCAACAAGACAGAAAATAAAGGAAACAACAGCAGATTTAATCGACAGAATAGACCAATGGACCTAACAGATATCTACAGAACTTTTCATCCTACAGTTGCAGAATAGACATTCTTCTCAGCAGTGCATGGAACTTTCTCAAGGACTGACCACATACTAGGCCATAAAGCAAGTCTCAGCAGACTCAAAAAAATCAAAATCAGACCATGCATCTTCTCAGACCACATGCAATGAAGCTGGAAATCAGCAACTCAGGAACCTCTAGAGCATATACAAACATATGGACACTGAACAACATGCTCCAGAAAGAACAGTGGGCCATAGAAGAAATCAAAATAAAAAAATTTCTGGAAACAAATGAAGATGACAATACAACCTATAAAAACACATGGATACAGCAAAAGCCGTGTTATGAACAATTTATAGCAACTGACGCCTACCTCAAGAAACTGGAAAGGCACCCAAAACAATGAGTTACCAATGCATCTCAAGGATCTAGAAAAACAACAGCAAATCAAACCCAAAACTAGTAGGAGCAGAGAAATAATTAAAATTGGAGAAGAAATCAACAAAACTGAATCAAAAAAAATAAAAAAGGTCAATAAACAAAGAGTTGGGTTTTTAAAAAAAAAATAAACAAAATTGACACACCATTGGCCCAACTAACCATAAAAAGATGGAGAACACCCAAATGAATAACATTAGATTTGAAAAAGAAAATATAACAACAGACACCACAGAAATTAAAAAAAAAAAAATCAGGGGGGCCAGCACACTGGCTCACTTGGTTAATCCTCCGTCTGCAGCACCAGCATCCCATATGGGCACCGTGTTCTAGTCCCGATTGCTCCTCTACAAATCCAGCTCTCTGCTGTGGCCTGGGAAGGCAGTGGAGGATGGCCCACGTGCTTGGGCCCTGCACCCCATGGGAGACCAGGAAGAAGCACCTGGCTCCTGGCTTCAGATCGGCGTAGCTCCAGCCGTAGCAGCCATTTGGGGAGTGAACCAACGGAAATGAATACCATTTTCTCTCTCTCTCTCTCTCTCTCTCTCACTGTCTAACTCTATCTGTCAAATAAATTTTTTTAAAAACCCATCAGTTATTACTACAAAGAGCTGTATGCCAACAAACCAGGAAACCTAGAAGAAATGGACAGAATCCTAGACACATACAAGCTACCTAAATGGAGCCATTAAGACACAAAACCAAGATGGAAATTGAAACAGTAATAAAGACCCTCCCAAAAAGAAAAGCACAGGACTAGATGGCTTCACTGCTGAAGTCTATCAGACATTTAAATAACTAATTACAATTTTCCACAAGCTCTTCAAAAGACTTCAAAGGGTGGGAATCCTCCCAAATTAGACTATGCAGCCAGCATCACCTTAATTCCTAAACCTGAAAAACATACAACAAAGAAAGAGAACTACAGACCAACTTCCCTCATGAAAATAGACAGAAACATTCTCAATAAAATTTTAGCCAAAAGAATCCAACAACAAATCAGAAAGATCATTCATCCACACCAAGAGGGATTTATCCCTAGTATGGAAGGATGGGTCAAAATTCAAAATCAATCAACATAACACATCACATTAACAAACAACAGAACAAAAATCATATAATTATCTCAACAGATGCAGAGAAAGCATCTGATAAAATGACACACTTTCATCATGAAAACTTTAAGCAAATTGAGTATAGAAGGAACATTCCTCAACAAAATCAAGGCAATTTATGGCAAATTGAATGGGAATAGTTGGAAGCATTCCCACTGAGATCTGGTACCAGGCAAGGATGCCCACTCACACCATTGCTATTCAATATAGTGGAAGTTTTAGCCAGAGCCATTAGGCAAGAAAAAGAAATCAAAGGGATTCAAATCGGCAAAGAGAAAGTCAACCTATCCCCATTTGCAGATGACATGATTCTACACATAGGGTATCCAGAAGACTCCACCAAGAGACTATCGCAAGTCATAGAAGAGTTTGGTAACATAGCAGGATATAAAATCAACACACAAAAATCAACAGCCTTTGTAGACACAGACAATGCCAAGGCTGAGATTGAGCTTCTAAGATCAATCCCACTCACAACAGCTATAAAAAAATCAAATAACTTGGAATAAATTTGACCAAGGATGTCAAAGATATCTACGATGAGAATTACAAAACATTAAAGAAATAGTAGATACAAAAAAATGGAAAAATCTTTCATGTTCATAGATTGGAACAATCAGTATCATCAAAATGTCCAATCTTCCAAAAGCAATTTACAGATTCAATTCGCTATGAACAAAAATACCAAAACATTCTTCCCAGCTCTAGAAAAAATGCTGAAATTCATATGGAAACACAGGAGACCTCAAATAGCTAAAGCGATCTTATGCAACAAAAACAAAGCCGGAGGCATCACAATAGCGGATTACAAGACTTACTACTAGGCAGTTTTAATCAAAACAGCCTGGTGCTGGTACAGAAACAGGTGGATAGACCAATGGAACAGAACAGAAATGCCAGAAATCAATCCAAGCATCTACAACCAACTTATATTTGACCCAGGAGCTAAAAACAATCCCTGGAACAAAGACAGTCCCTTCAACAAATGGTGCTCGAAAAACAGGATGTCCACATGCAGGAGTATGAAATAGGATTCATTCCTATTTCAAGAGTTTTATTGTTTAATTCAAGAGTTTTATTGTTGAGTTTCTTGAGCTCTTTATAGATTCTGGAAGTTAATCCTTTGTCAGTTGTAATGTGTGCAGATAATTTCTCCCATTCTGTTGGTTGCCTCTTCACTTTCCTGTTTCTTTTACCATAGATGAACTTCTCAATTTGATGTAATCCCAGTTGTTAATTTTGGCTTTGATTGCCTGTGCCTCTGGTGTCTTTTCCAAGAACTCTTTACAGTTGCAAACTTCCTCCTCCCTCTCTTATTCCCACTCTTATTTTTTACTGAGATCTATGTGCTAATGTCTCACAGGGTTTTACCAATTTTCTCTAGCAATTTGATGGTATCAGGTCGTACATTTAGATCTTTAATCCATTTTGAATGGATTTTTTTGCAGCGCGGCGGCCATTGGAGGGTGAACCAACAGCAAAAGGAAGACCTTTCTCTCTGTCTCTCTCACTGTCCACTCTGTCAAAAAAAAAAAAAAAAAAAGAAAGAAAAAGAAAAGAAAAAAAGAAACCACATAAACCAACAAACAAAAACTGTCACACCTATATGCACTATTTACTGTGTATATTTTACAAACATCCAGTTTTTTCAATCATTTTCTGTTCATTAAAAGAGACTATATTTTAATAGTATTACATCTGGGACCAAGGAGGTTGCAAAAAATAGGCATTTTCATGAAAATGTTTGTACAATAACTGGGGCAATATATACAATTTAAAGAGCATACAAGTTAAGATATAAGTAAGTAAACTGTGTCCCCATAGAGTATGTAAATGCAAGTACTGGAAAAATGCAAAAGAAGAAAAATACAGGAGAGGATTATAAAAGCTTTTTAATTTTATGTAATCTGAGATTTACAGATAAAGTATAAAGACAGTATAGTATAGTTGTAAAGTGTACCCTTCAGTAAAGTTCCCCCAACGCTAAGAACTTACATAACCCTAGTACAATTATAAACAAGAAATTAACACTTGGGAATTATTACTAACTAAACAACAGATTTCATTCAAATTTATCCACTTTGACTGATGCCCTTCTGCTCCTGGAGCCAACGCAGAGTCCCACAGTGCACTTAGTCGTCATACCTCTTTAGTCTCCTCCATTCCATAACAGCTTCTCAGTCGTTCTCTGTGTGTACATGTTCACGACCCCGGCAATCTTCAAGAGTACTGGCTGGGTATTTTATAGAACTTCCCTTGATGTGGGGTATGATTTCTGACCGAATACCATGGAGGCCAAGTATCCTTTTCATTACGTTATATCAGCATACACATGCCATCAACGTAACTTATTCCTGGGTTGTTCACAGGAGCCTTGGGTAAGATGGCACCTGTTGGGTTTCTCTACTGTAAAGCCACTAATTCACCCTTTGCATCCTGTATTCATCAGAGGTCAGTCACTAAGTCCAAACCGTGCTCCTATTCAAGAGAGAAATGTCAAAGACTTTGACAGCAGAAGTTAAAATAATCACCCTAATAATAGCTGTTTCAGGAGACACACTTTGAATCTACAGAAGTGCACCATCTAGCAAAGTTTTTTTTTTTTTTATTTGACAGACAGAATTAGACAGTGAGAAAGAGACAGAGAGAAAGGTCTTCCTTCCGTTGGTTCACCCCTAAATGGCCTCTACAGCTGGTGCTGCACCGATCTGAAGCCAGGAGCCATGTGCTTCCTCCTGGTCTCCCATGCGGGTGCAGGGGCCCAAGCACTTGGGCTATCCTGCACTGCCCTCCCGGGTCACAGCAGAGAGCTGGACTGCAAGAGGAGCATATGGGATGCCGGCACCACAGGTGGAGGATTAACCAAGTGAGCCACAGCGCTGGCCCCCTCAAAGTTCTACTGTACATTTAGTGCTTATCAGCAGATGTTTCCTGCGCAGCTTACTGTGGCCAATGGTGATTTTCTATTTCTCTCATTCCTTCTACACTTAGTCATTGAATCTCTTTTATAAGGAAGGTTTATTCCTTCTCTATATTTAGATGAGTATAGTCTCATGGATATTTATTTTATTCTTTGGGTTGTATTGCAAAACTCAATTCAAATTCAATACTCAATACTCAAATCAATTTATTTTGCTGCTACATTTGCTCCAGCTTTGGCCACTGGAGGTTCCTTCAGATGGGCTTCCGTGCCTTTTGACATGCTTTCACCTCCTTTTTCATGAGCACTTCCTTATTTTCTGGCATTACAAAATGCTCTAGGTTCATCTTGTGTTGTCCTCATCCAGCCAGAATCCGGTATTTCTCCCAGGAGTCCTGGTTCACTTTACTAGATCTGGGTACTAAGTAAACTCTTTGGTTTCAGGCAACATAGTTAGGAGACATATATATGTATATTAACGTAGGTATACATAGATATGTATGTTTACTTCTATCACCTATCAGTATATGTATTAAACAAGAGTTTTACTTATACTGATCTCTCTTTAACCCAGCACCACAGTATTCATTCAAACATTCAGAGCAGTGGAGTTTTTAATCAGAGAAATATTTTAATCAAAGAAAAAATTTCTCAGAGCAGGTAAATCTCATGTTAGACAAAAGGTGAAAAAAATGAAATGGTCATTAATTGAGTTTCTTCAAACGAAATCTCTTACCACTAGGTAGCAGGCTGCACTGACCACGTTTTACAAGTGAGAAAACTGAAGTCAGAGACGTTGCACTGGCTAAGAAGTGACTGTTCTTCTCCCTCACAGGATGTTCGTAATTTGGAGTATCGGAGAAAAGGACGCACTGCAATCCAGGGAACTCAATGAGTAGAGGCAGAACAGGACACTCGTGGGGCTGGCAGGACACCAGCCTGGCTGAGGCAAAGGAAGCAGCCTCCAAGCAGGCAGTAGCCAAACTGATGTCTAGTTTTGCTCCCCAATTCAGTGCAGCAGCCTTGGGATCTGTCCAGGAGATCTGACAGAATCACACACCTACAGGCTGAATCTGCCTCCTTGGGGAACTGGCGTCAACTCCCTGTGCCTGTTTCCTCACCTGTGAAACAGGATTACAGCACAAGACAATAATAAAAGGTAAAGGAATGAAAAGATTCATGACGCTCTCTGCTTCATAAACAGCTCTATGAGGATAAAATTCAATGATGCAAAGGAAAACGAGCTGTACAAATACAAGGCCTTCTTTTTTAGTGGCTCCAAATGAATGCCCTGCACTTTCATACCATGGGAGCACAAATTGAATACATTAATCTATAAAAGACAGAAATAAGATAAATTCTAAAAGACGCCATTTAAAAATACTCAGACTAAAGCAAGATATATCTCTATTACTCAACATATCCATGTAGTTTTGGTGATGTGGGGGAGGATGGTGGCTGTGGTATTTGATGGGTAGAGGCCAGAGATGCTGCCAAACATCTGATAACATGCAAGACAGCCTGACCCTCCACCCCTACAAGGAATTATATGGTCAAAGACGTTCACTGTGGCAAACTTGAGTCATCCTACCCAGCAGCCTCCAAGAGAATGGAAAAATTAGAATCATCCCAAATACATTCTTTTCCCCCATAATATGACAAAATTGACAAAGCATAAAGTCTCAACTTCCATTCCACTACCTTGGGTTCTTTGGGTTAACAACAACATAGTTAACAGCAATAACCATGTCCTCACATTATGCTGGCCTTGTGGTATTGATGCTTCCCTTAGTAACATCAGCAGCGGCAGTGATTATTTGATTCTCACTAAGAATGAGTTTTCCCTGGCATGAAGACAACCACACCAGTCAGTCCCGGCCTTCCAGCTGCATGTTCAGGCTCACCTGGATACTGACAGCCCATTGCATAGACATATCCTGAGCGTGATTTTGCTGCTCTTGTCCAGGTGCATGTAAAATGGCTAGTGTGGATTCCAGGGCACCCACCTGCATACCTCCTTGTCGTTTTCTTTTGCGAACCTTGCCAGAATTGACCAGTCCCCATGAAATCTTCAGGTGTGTGTTCCCACGAGAGTTCTAGTATTGTCCAGGCACTCATACTCTGCCTCTGTCAATCAGCAAGCTCAGGTATCCAGGGGATGGAACCTGCTCTCAGTATCCCAGGCCCTGGCTACACACCTGACTCAGTCACACCAGCCCTATTGGCACTATTGGTCCAGAAGCAGCCCAACTGTTAGACAGTTCCGTGCCTGCTTTCTTCAATAGACTGTGCTGCCTGGCCTCAAGGTTTCCTGGATATCTAGTTTGTGTGCACAGATCTTTAGTTTAAATAACTCAAGTTTATAAAACGTTTGAACAGCACCACTGTGATTTGGTAAGCATGATCCTTTAGACATGAACTCCTACAATCGTTACCTTGCTCCTGGTCTACTGTGGCACACACACACAATGTCACTGCCAATACAGAGTACAAGCCTGACAAAGTAAATGAAGAGACAACTATATGCAAATTTTTTAAACTTTATTGTTCCAAAATACAATGATTGTAAAATGTTGAAAATATTGTCTGAAACTATGACAACCTATGACCTTCTCAGAGCTGCATTTTATTTGAAACTTCTATCACTTGGTACTGTGATGCACTTCCATCACTCAGTGTGATTAAGGCTCGAGACTTCTTACGTGCTGCAGAAAGTGGAAGGCGATGAGAGATCCCAGTCGTCAATTTTGTACCTAATTTCTAGTTTGTGAAGATGCTCTGTAAAAATTCTCCACTGTCCCCTCACTGAACTATGATTAGACTTTTTTTCCAAAAACAAAAAAACTTGTAAAGTTGTAAGGTTTATTAAAGTGCAAAACTGTCCCACAGGTTATACTCTTTCTAATTAACCTATTCTCTGACTTACAAATTCACAGATATTTTACTATTCTCAGGACAATATGTATTGATACGATTTTTCAAAACACCACTAAGATCATGAAGGAATATCCATAGCAGCTGTGTACATTAAATCAGAATGGTTTGTGAACTGCACCTGAGGACTCAGAGGAGTGAGCTTAGGGACTGGGAATGCTCACAACAGCCCTCTTGTCTGTGCACTAACTGGAAATCACTGGATCCTAAAACAGATTCGGAAGAAAATTATATAAATACATGTAGGAGTGCAATTTCTGGAATGGCTGGGTGAGGAGCTCTGCAAATCTTTACTCAAAAGGCAATATAAAATGGAATAAATTGTCAAAACCCCATTTTGTAAAGATTCTGGTCACTGACAAATGGCATTTAACAGGATTTGTTCAAGGAAATCTACAAGATCTCAGTAAGAACAATACGAGTGTGTGATACGTTAGCCTGGGACAGTTTTCATTCCCATTCCACCTCGCCCCACCTCGGCTCTACCTTAAAGTTCCTCTGCAGGCCCCACAGATGGGTAGGGCTGTGGAGACCATTCTGCTGCCCTGCTAAAGGGACTAACTTTATTTGGAGCAGAGCATGAAAAACTATGCCTGAGGCATTATCAGAAATTAATAGAGATGTCAGTGACAAAATCTAATGAATATAAAGTAAACTGAAAATAGATCTTTCAAAAATTAAGAGTGGGAACAGAAAGAGTAGGAAGAAAGGTGGGAGTGTTTTTGGGAGGGAGGGTTAAATGCGAAGTATCTCTATGTTCCTGAATCTGTATATATGAAATACATGAAATTTGTATCCCTTAAATTTTTTTTAAAAAAGGGGAAAAAAAGAAAAAGAAGGAACAAATCCCTGTATATATAAAGTTGACATCTTTGCTGCCCAGAGCCTTGTATAAGCTCTCCTTGTGACAAGGAGAACTTCAAATGTTTATAGTTTGAAAGCATCACTGACAAATGGCTTAACAGGTATTCAAGAAGGAGTTCAAAGGAAAGACTGCCGCAGGCAGAGGGCTGGCTACAGCACTGTGGAGGGAGTGCCTTTCTTCAGCTGCTTTTCCTCTTCTGTTACCTGAAAAGAGACTGCTACTGGGGAGAGAAGCCTGGGGACCTGGAGAAGGCGTGAGAGGATGGATCACCATTCAGAAAAAACACCTGAGTGGGACTAAGTCATCAATGAAACCACATCTGTTCTCTTCAGTGAAAATGAGCAAATACTGAACTGCGCCTGGAAGCAGTGGGGGTGTGGATTTTGCTACCAATCATTCCTAGGTTTGACCTCCTGCCACTGTGTTCCTGCTTAGTGATCTGGGACAATTTCTGTAGCCTCTCTGAGCATCTGTGAGTTACCTTAACTACACAATAAACAACAAGCAATGATATGGTACAACGCCCAACAGCGTTTATGCTCACACAAGCCACCTCCTCTTACTTGTTTCTAACACCAATCAGGCACAAGTGTCAATAGTAATAAAAACTGTTTCTCTGCAGATAATAGAATAAATCTTGTTATAATTCTAATTTCTAACAACAAATTCTAATTTCTAACTCATTTGCAATTTAACAACTCAAATTCTATTTTTAAGCGAGAATTATATGATTAAATGTACTTCATTCTTTTCCTTCTGAGTAACTTCTTCGAGTCACTATTTTGACAGCAGCTAATCAAGAAGGTGAAATTCCATGGGTCAATGACGGCTACAATCAACATACAAAGGCCAGGAATTATTTCAGATCACAATGCTGCCAGAGAGAGGCCACTTCCAAAAATAAAACATTTTATTTCACAAGTCCAAGGCTAGCTCCCCTTTCCTCTGTCAAGAGATTTCTGAATGTGACAGAATCCCCTCCTACTGGACCCTGAGTACCCCACAATAGCATCAGCGGGAAGGCAAGGCCTGCTCAGGTTTCAGGCCGCCAGGTGCAGCCGCTTTACACGCTGGCTGGGAGGACCTGCGCTCAGCTCTCAGCAGTGTTCACCAAAACTACCTCTGTGTGTGAACAGCAAGACATCACACTGTGATGCATCAACAGAAAGCCATCCACAGGCTAGAAGGCACTCACAGAGGAGAATCTGACCCTGCTAGCTAAAAACCGCAGGTAGGAAGCCCATGCCCAGCAAATAGCAGTAAATTATAAGAGTTTTTCAGGGCCGGTGCCGCAGCATCTTATATGGGCGCCAGGTTCTAGTCCTGGTTGCTCCTCTTCCAGTCCAGCTCTCTGCTGTGGCCCAGGAGGGCAGTGGAGGATGGCCCAAGTGCTTGGGCCCTGCACCCGCATGGCAGACCAGGAAGAAGCACCTGGCTCCTGGCTTCGGATCAGCATAGCACCGGCCATAGCAGCCATTTGGGAAGTGAACCAACGGAAGGAAGACCTTTCTCTCTGTCTCTCTCTCTCTCTCTCTCTCTCTCCCTCTCTCACTATCTATAACTCTACCTGTCAAATTAAAAAAAAAAAAAAAAAGAGTTGCTAATGGAATTCTAAAGTATCTAGTACAGAAACAAATGATTATAGATGGAAACCCAGAGATAGAAGAAAGTAACAATGAGAAGATATTGGTAAATAGATAGGTAAAGTAAGTAAACATTTTTTAAAACTGTAACATAAAGGTGTACTTTATGAAGGCAAAATAGGACAGATGCGAAGCTTCACATTTTGGCACCCAAGTGGTAACATTCTTATTCAATAAAAACTTTTTAAATATATGCCTGCTAAAACAGCACAATTAGCAACTAAAGTTGTAGATGTAAGGCAAATAACCTCTAAAAAAGCAGGAAGAAAACACTATACTGGAGGAGTTATCAATGCAAGAGTGGGCAGGTGAGAGGGGAAAAACAAAAAACAATAAGTAAAAATATATGAAAGGGGATAGAAATATCCAAACATCTTAATTATAATAAGTGCAAATGGATCCAACTCTCCAATTAAAGGGAAATGGTTTCAGACTGAAGAAATATTTAGCTATATGTTACTTGAAAGAGATACAAAACTATGGGAAAACAATTATAAATCTGTATATACTCAATAATGTGTTTCCAAAATATGTATAACAAAAGTGAAATGGCAAAGGAAAAAATAAGACCCTCTTTCCTTTACTCTCACAGCACTTCTGATACCCAAAAGTGTGGAGTTTTCCACATCAAGCAATTCCCCAGGTCTTCGCAGACACCAACCCAACGTCTGTCAATTCACTTCTACTCTGACACTATCTACCCGGAGTTACTCTCAGAAGTCAGACGTTTCGGAGCTCAGTCCCAAAAGACTGTCCTCACTTGGGCTGACAATTGCACGTCTCAGACTGTCACCAATACCTCTGAGGAAACACTTTACAACTGGAGGTTCCCAATCCCTGCTCAGACATGGTGCTTTGCTAAACTTGCTCACAGAACTCAGGAAGGCACACAACTTACGAGTTTATTATTTAAAGGATACAACTCACAAGTTGTCAAATGGAAGAGCTGCACAGGGCAAGGAGAAAGTGGAGGTGGGAGTATACGAGGAACTTCAAAGCTTCAAGGCCCTGTGAGTGGAATTTCCTCCCAGCACCAAACCAGGAGCTTAACAAACTCTACAGTTTAGAAGCAATGCTGGCATCCCTTATGGATGTCAGCTTGAGACTTGGCTGCTTAACTTCCAATCCAGCTCCCTGGTTAACAGCCTGGGACAGCCGCGGAGGATGGCCCAAGTGTTTGGCCCCCAGCACCCACATGGGAGAGCCGAAGGAAGTGCCAGGCTCCCAGCTTTGCTCTGGCCCAGCCCTGGCCATTGCAGTCACATGGGGACTGAGCCAGCAGATGGAGGAGTCTCTCTCTCTCTCTGCCTCTGCTCCCCACTCTGCAACTCTGCTCCCCAACGCTCCCAACAAAGAAAAGCCCAGGACCAGATGGTTTTACTGCTGAATTCCACCAAACTTTTAAAGAACTAATCCCAATTCATCTCAAACTATTCAAAAAAATTCAGAGGGAATCTTCCCAAACTCCTTCTGTGAGGCCAGCATCACTTTAATTCCAAAACCTGAGAAAGATACAAGAAAGAAGGGAAACTACAGACCAGTATCACTGATGGACACAAATGCACACATCTTCCACAAAATACTAGCAAACGGAATCCACCAACACATCAAAAATATCATTCACCCAGATCAAGTCAGATTTTCCCCTGGTATGCAGGAATGGTTCAACATATGCAAATGAACAAATGTGGTAACTAGCCATGAGCGGGCAGGCACCATTTTGAACATACATAACAGCTGCACCAACTCATGGCTGCATCCCAGCAACCAGCCAAATGGAGATACTTGAGTCTTGCCAGGAAAACTGACAGGGGGCTGGGTGCTCGTAGCTGTGGAAGCCATGGGTGCTGGGACTGTGAAAACATGTGGGTGCATGTGAGGGCACAGGGTGTGGCTGGGTCTTTGAGCAGTCACTGCGGGTGGCTCCACACTCTGCCTTTCAAATACATAAAAACTAATAAACATGTTTTTTTAAAAGATTTATTTATTTATTTGAAAGTCAGAGTTACACAGACAGAGAAGGAGAGGCAGAGAGAGAGACAGGTCCTCCATCCACTGGGTCACTCCCCCCAATTGGCCGCAATGGCCAGAGCTGCGCCAAAGCCAGGAGCCAGGAGCCTCTTCTGGGTATTCCCAAGTGGGTGCAGGAGCCCAAGGACCTGGGCCATCCTCCACTGCTTTCCCAGGCATAGCAGAGAGCTGGATTGGAAGTAGAGCAGTCAGCACTCAAACCAGCACCCATATGGGATGCTGGCACTGCAAGCAGAGGCTTTACCCACCCACTATGCTGTGCCACAACACCGGCCCCAGCATGTTCTTTAAAATAAGCCCGCAGCCCACATCAGAGTTTGATTCCTGCCTCTAGCCCTTTACCCAGCTTCCTAATATAGAACCTAGGTGTCACTGGTGACAGCTCTAGTAACTGGATTCCTGACATCTACATGGGAAACCTGGCTGGTGTTCACAGACTCTGGCCCCAGCCAAGCCCTAGCTGTGGCAGGCATGTGGAGAATGAACCAGTGGATCAGAACTCTGTCTCTCAAATAACCAAACAGAGAAAAAAGAAGAAATTGATGAAAAAATGGGGCCAGCACTGTGGCACAGCGGGTTAAAGCCCTGGCCTGAAGCACCAGCATCCCATATGGATGCCAGTTCTAGTCCCAGCTGCTCTACTTTCAATCCAAGTCCTTGGGCCCCTGCCCCCACGTGGGACACCTGGAAGAAGCTCCTGGCTCCTGGCTTCGGATCAGCTCAGCTCTGGCGGTTGCAGCCATCTAGGGAGTGAACAAGTGGATAGAAGACCTCTGTCTCTGTCTCTACCTCTCTCTCTGTAACTCTTTCAAATAAATAAAATAAATCTTAAAAAAAATTGATGAAAAGGAAAACAAATATATAATAGGGACAATCAACAAAACAAATTTTGGGTTCTAGTAAAACTATGAAAACAAGACACTGACATAAATCAAGAAAAAAAGGCATATTCAAATAATACTAACTGAAAAGAAATATATAGCTAAAATGCTACAATGAACAGAAAGCATTTTACACAACTATAGCCTAAAACATTTGAAAACTTAAGTGAAATAGATAACCACCTACAAAGAGACAACCAAAGACAACCCCAGAAATAAAAACTTAAATACTCCTATAAGCTTTAAATAGATTGACTTGGTTGTTAAAAAAAATCTTTCAAGAGAGAAATCACCAGATTCAAATTACTTTCATATCAGATTGAGCAAACTCTATTTACTCTTCCAATCCTCTAGAAGGCAGAAAAAGAGAAAACTCGTCAGCATAGAACATAACTTTTCTTCCAAACTAAGAATGAGACAGAATGAGAAAGGGACATCTCTGATAGATGGGAAAATCTTCAACAAATTATTAGCAAACATGATTGAATGATGAACAAACTAGGTTTATCCTAAGAATGTACACTGATTTATTAGAAAATTAGTGAAGGTAATTCAGCCCACTAACAAATTAAAAGAAAAATCATATGATCAATTCATTAACTATAGAAGAGTATTTGATAAAATCCAACATTCATCCACAATTTTAAACTCAGTAAGCTAAGAATTCCCTTAATCTGATAAATGAAACTAAAATAAAAACAAAACTCACATTAAACATTATATACACAATGATTGAAATCAAAAAAACGTTTAAAATCTGGAAGACTAGGATGCCAGCTATCACGACATCTATTCAGCACTGTCCTGGAAGTCCTTATCAGTAAAGAAAGATAAGAAAAAGAAATAAAATATATAGAAATCATAAAGAAAACTAAAAATCTTATTATTTATAGATTATGCTTTTTTTAAATCCCAAAATAATCTGAAGACAAATTATACTTAGTAATTTTATCAAAGTCAATATAGAAATCAACTATATGTTTATATTCAGCATCACTTAGAAAAGCAACTTGAAAAATCATTAAAAATTGCAAAATATAAAGTACCAAAGATTAAATCTAACAAACAATGTGCTAGTTCTTTATAAGAAATGCTTATGTAATTCCAAAGTACTGCATGAAAACTTAGCAAAGGATTTTACCACACAAATGATTACACTATAAAGAAAGAGGTGATTGACACAAGTCGGGATGATTTGATCTGTGATGGAGGTTAAGAAGGGATGGTGATCATGAACTATTTACTTATTTATTTATTTTCATTTTATTGAGAGGCAGAGAGATCGGCAGCGAGAGATCTTCCACCCACTGGCTAACTGTCCAAATGTCACAACAGCCAGAGCTCAGCCAGCCTAAAGCCAGGAGCTGGGAGCTCCATCCAGGTCTCCTCTGTGGGTGGCAGGGATCGACGGACTTGAGCCATCACTGTTGCCTGCCGGGGGTACATTAGCAGGAAGCTGGATCAGCACCAAGCACCCTAATATGGAACACTGGCATCCCTAGCAGCATCTTACCTGCTATGCCAAATGCCTGCCCCAACTTATATATTTAATATTTTATAGTTTTAAGAAGGGAATTAAATAAAGTCTCTGAAAAAAAAAAAAAAGAAATGGTCTAGAACAAGCTTAATTAATGCCAAATCAGCTGTGTGCCTTGCCATGCCATGCCATGCCATAGGATTCCCACATGCTACAGAAGGACTTTCAAAGAAACTAATTTTATAAACTTCGAGAAATTGTGTCTTGAATAATCACTTCATTTCCAGAGGAGGAGGCAGCAGGTACTATAGGATACTCAGCAAACCCTTCAGGAAACATTTTACCTGAAGTGCAATCATCTTCACTTTTAGTTTTAGATGCAAAGGTTTCTATGCAAAGCTGTTAACGTAAATACTCAGCTATTTACCCCCAAATACATCAGCTTTAAAAAGTGAAAAATCTAAATAAAGTCTCATCTACCTCATTAGCCTAATCCCCTGGTGTATCACAAGCAATTTGTTTCTAATAGCTAATAGAATGCCAAAAATGTGCAATGATTCATTTCTCAAAAGTGTAAATCATAATGGTTAAGTTACAGTAGAATAAATTTTATTCCATCTCCCTGCCAATATGCTCCCTTGGGTGGGAGAGAAAGGCCCAGGGATACAGAGATTTATTTTAGAGATTGGGCACCAGCACATAATCTGCAGCTTCATTTATCTGTGTGGCAGTCTGCATTTTCCAAAAACGGCCACTGCAGTGCCCTTCCAGAAACTTTCCACTTCCCTATCGAGAAGGAATTGAGCTCCACTCCCACTGGACCTGAGCGGCCTTTCAGATGGCTTCAGGGGACAGAATGCAGCAGCATGATGCTGTCTGATTTCCTAGAGAGGGTCATGAAGGATGATACGGCTCCTGCCTGCCTTTCTTCTCTTGCGTCATGTGCTGAGCTGGTAGAGAAGTCTGGCTACTCTGAAGACATTACGTTGGAGAGACTACAAAGAAAAGAGATGCCTGGAGCCCAGGTTCCTCCCACAAAAGCGGGATAGCTTCAGATGCTTGCAGCCCCAGCTCTGAGCCTACCCAGCCAGTACTTTCTGCAGCAGAGATGAACTGTTCCCACCATGCCTTGGCAAGACTGTAGAACTGTGCCCAAATAAAAACAGTTGTGGCTCTGAGACCTGTTTTGGAGTGAGGTTTATTATGTAACCTTACAAAATCTTGCAAAGGGCACTGAACCCAAATGTCATTCCCTGTCTGCCCCTGGATAAAAGGCTGAGGTCCAGGAGCATGGAAAACATAGCTTCTAAAAAGCAAGTAGGATGGCACTGTATTTCACCCAAAAAGAAGCACACAATACCCTTAAAATAAAAGTCAGCTTACAATTCATACATCTTTGCCACTAACAATATCAAGTAGTGGACATGTTTATAAATCTATTATTAGGCAAAAACCTATAATATTTTGCTTTAATATCTTTTTTTTTTTTTTTTTTTGACAGGCAGAGTGGACAGTGAGAGAGAGAGACAGAGAGAAAGGTCTTCCTTTGCCGTTGGTTCACCCTCCAATGGCCGCCGCGGCCGGCGCGCTGCGGCCGGCGCACCGCGCTGATCCGATGGCAGGAGCCAGGAGCCAGGTGCTTTTCCTGGTCTCCCATGGGGTGCAGGGCCCAAGCACCTGGGCCATCCTCCACTGCACTCCCTGGCCACAGCAGAGGGCTGGCCTGGAAGAGGGGCAACCGGGACAGAATCCGGCGCCCCGACCGGGACTAGAACCCGGTGTGCCGGCGCCGCTAGGCGGAGGATTAGCCTAGTGAGCCGCGGCGCCGGCCTTGCTTTAATATCTTAAAATACCTCCTTGATGCAAATTAAAACCTCTGCTTACCAGTGAAATGTATTCAATTACTGAATCTGTCCTTCCATTTCAGTCTGGTATCCACAATGTGTTATCAGTTATCTCAAATTCAGTGGGACCAAATAAAAGCACTGAGGCCTACCTATTGTCATCTGCTGTTGGATGGTAGAAGAATGTACTGAGATTCGAGGCTACATAAAACTCCTGTTAATTTACTGTATAACAATAGCTACATAACTTTGCTAAGTACGTTCAGGGGTCTGCAAATGGAAATAATAACTGTCTTATAGGGTGGCTACAGAATTAAGTGAGCCAGTATGTACAAAATGCTTAGCATGGCCAGCGCCGCGGCTCACTAGGCTAATCCTCCGCCTAGTGGCGCCGGCACACCGAGTTCTAGTCCCGGTCGGGGCACCGGATTCTGTCCCGGTTGCCCCTCTTCCAGGCCAGCTCTCTGCTATGGCCCGGGAGTGCAGTGGAGGATGGCCCAGGTGCTTGGGCCCTGCACCCCATGGGAGACCAGGAGAAGCACCTGGCTCCTGCCATCGGATCAGCGGGGTACGCTGGCCGCACTGCACCAGCCGCAGCGGCCATTGGAGGGTGAACCAACGGCAAAAAGGAAGACCTTTCTCTCTGTCTCTCTCTCACTGTCCACTCTGCCTGTCAAAAAAAAAAAAAAAAAGTGCTTAGCATGTCTGGTACATGACAATGAGCCAGTTTCCCTTCTGTGACACCTCTGGCTTTTACTAAATCATGGAGTATGAATGTCTCTGAGACTACCCCAGCTAAACAAAGTCAGGCTCAGATACCTGTCTGCAAGCAATCCTCCAAGACTGGAAGGCAGCCAAAGCCCCTGCTTTGCTTTGCTTTGTTTATGTAAGTTGTAATAGAAAATATTTGGGCAAACTTAACTGCATTCTAGCTACTGCTTTTTCTTTTGTTACCATACATCTTAACCAGCAACGGAAGTTTGGTTTGGTCCCCATCATTTGGGTGGGAGGCAGTCTCTATGCCACTTAGATATCGGAGCTGAATTAGTGCCCTATTAAGGAGACAAAAACCAAACCAGGAAACCTATGGGTTTTAAAGGGTTGGCTAGTGATCTCAAAACATGAGCAGACAAAATGAAAGATGTTATGGCAAGAATACAGAACCAGTCAGCCTTCTGGGTGTCTGTATTTGGTTCAAGCTCAAACTCTCAGTGATGAAGGTACTTGGGGACAACCAAAGCAAGAGGATGTGAGAACAGAGACCTACTTGCTATCGAATCCCAAGAAGTGACAGGGCAGGCCATTGTTTATCCAAGAAGCTACAGCATCAGACCAGCTGACCAAAGCATGTGATGACCAAGGCCTCAAGGTCACCTGGTTGGAGCTGACCTCGCTGCAGTGTTAAGTGACCACTTGGGCTGCCCACATCCCTATTCAGTCTAGAGTCAAGCATCACCTCTTCTGATCCAGCTCCCTGTTAATACACACCTTTGGGGGCAGCAGATGATGGCTCAAGTACTTGGGTCCCTGCCACCCTGGCTAAGCCCTGGCTGTTGCAAACATTTGGGTAGTGAACCAGCAGATGGAAGTTTTGGCTCCATTTTGCCACTCTGTCTGTCTCTTTCTCTCTTTTCCAAATAAAATGAAAATAAATTTTAAAAGAAAGAAGAAAGATCACCTGATCTAAAGGCTCACTTGACAGATGAGACATGAGGCCAAGAACAGTTTAGTGGCTGTGATGTCACACTCCTCAGGACTGACAGACCTAGTGTTGGCCTCCAGGTTTTCAGGCTGTTACCGAGGCTCATTCCAGAGAACAACAGCCAGCCCTACAATAACTTGTTTCTGATGGTAATGAGGCAAGGGCACAATATGCATTCCTATTCAGATTAATTTAAATGACTCAACATTTTTTTTTCTTAATTTCTAAATTACCTTTCTTGCCAAGGGAGGACCTTGTTACTGTCTTGGAGAAGAGCCCGTCCCTAAACCATCATTCTCCAGATCTGGAAAAGCTCTGCAATACTTTTCACTTGAGACATTCCAGAACACAGAACAAGAAATGGCAGACTTCCTGTGCTCCATGACTACTGGCGACAGGGTAACTATTACACTATGTGTCACACAAACCCAGACCCGCACAAGGGGTGGAGCAAGTTCTGGCAAGCTAAGGGGGGTCTTCACCTTCCAAGTCTCTCTCCACCCACCTACGTACCCCCTATTTAATTCTTCCTATGTAGGGAACAGGAAGGCACGGATATGTGATGTACTGCAAAGTGACGACATTGAAGAATGCTGATTTGCCTACACACACCTCCCCAGGTAAGACGTGATGTTTCTCAGCCTAGCTTCCCTAGAAAGTTGGAGCGAGGGACAAGGGAAGAAATTTTTCTAACTCAAATTCCATAAACGAACCACACTGACCTTGGTAAGAAATGATATTAACTAAGAGCAAAACTGAAATTTGAACATTTAAATGCTACACTAAGGTAAAACAGTTATTAGAGCCAAAGTGGAAATTGGAACAATGAGAAAGATAAAGGGGGCCTATTACCAGGAAATACATTGATGTAATGGAAATGAGCCAGCCTAGGGTAGAAGACAAGAGGAACCACAGGGAGGCAAACTGTCAGGGCTGGCTTGTTTTTATCTGGTGGGAAGACAATGAGGGGTGTATTTGGGAACAAGGGTGGAGACAGTAGCCTCTACTTGATAGATAACTCCCTGCCAGGCTTTCCAATTCAGCCTTCATGGAAATTTCCTCTCAAGTATGTAAATTCTGTATCTGTAGTTCCACACCTAAAAACCAGACATTCTCTTTCCATTAGATTTCTCAAAGGCCTCCCAACCTGAGACCCCTGCAGGTGAGGCAAAGGGGCTAGAGAAAAGCAGTCCTCTCTGTGCTGTCCAGTATGGTAGCCACTTGCCTCACATGGTTACTAAGCTCTTGAAACACAGCTAGTGTAACCAAGGAACCGAATTTCATTTTAAATGTTAACTTTTATTTAGCTTTCTTTAAAGTGAGATTTAAATTTAGAAATGAGCACTGATTCAGCTACTGGTGACTTATATGCATGTTTGGAATAACCTGGGCATGTGAATTTACCCAAATTTGACTGTAAATTTTAATCTAAACATAGATCGCATGCTGTCCATAAAATATCAATGTCCAAACTGAGATGTGCTCTAAGTGTAAAATATACACTGAATTTTCTAGACTTTGAAAAAAGCAGGCAAAGCTTCATTAATAAATAACATGTTGAAATGATATTTTGTACAGAGACAGTCAAAATATATTTCTAAGCTTAATTTCATCTTTCCTTTTACTTTTAAAATGTGTCTACTAGAAAACTTAAAAATTACAGAGGAAGGCATTTACCACATTGGTTAAGACACCCATGTTCCAGATGCCAGTTCACCACCCAGCCTCAACCCCTGACTCCAGCTTTCTGCTAATGCAGAGCATGGGAGGCAACAGTGATGGTCCCAGCACTGAGCTCCTGCCTCCCACAAGAGACCAGGATGCTGTTTCCAGCTTCCAACTTCAGCTCAGGTCCTTTCCCAGCCATTGCGAGAATTTGGAGGGTAAACCACCAGATGGGAGCTCTCATTTTAAGTTTCTCTGTCAGTCTCTTAAATATAGAATTTTAAAAAATAAAAATTACATATGAGGCTCAAATTTGAAGTTCATATAATATTTTCCTAGACAGCATTACTTTAGATTCTGGAGGTCTAGATAATAATACCACATTCTTTTTGTTTTTTTAAAGATTATACCCAAGTATATATTTTTGGCTTCTTTGTCAAATTCACACTAGAGTGCACCATCTGAAGAGCCCAAGCATTGTTTGCTCATTAAACTATATCTATCATTAAATTAAAATTAGACAACTGGTTTACAAATTTGCTTTCGGTCAAACAGTCAGCATCTGAAAACTTCTCTAATATTTTATTTATTTTTAATTTATTTGAAAGGCAAAGAGACAAAGACAAATGCAGAGAAATCTTCCATCCACTGGTTCACTCTCAGAACACCCATAACAGCCAGGTATGAGCCAAGATGAAGCCACGAGCCCATAACTCCATCTGGGTCTCTCCAGGGGTAGCAATAACCCAAGTACTTAAATAATCATCTGCTACCTCCCAGAGCGCACATAAACAGGAAGCTGAACGAGAAGTCAAGATGTTATGGGATCCCAGAAAACCTGATATTGGATGTCAGTATCCCAAGAAGTATCTTCACCACTACACTGAATGCTCATTCCAGCATCTGGTCAGTTTTAAAGAAAAAATGACACTGGAGTTCCCGATCAAAGAAACTCAGCAAGGGAGCAAGCCTGAAACAAAACACAGGATCTGCACTCTACGTTTTGTGGCAACCTCTGCACTTATGCACCACTAGGGTCCAAACCTTTGAAGATGAGTACCATGTCCCTTTAGTCTTCTTTTACACGACCCAAGAGAGAGACAACATAAAAAAAGAAAAAGTGAAATATAACCCCATCGTATACATTTTTAAAAAGGAACTATTTCAAATACTGTCTGAATATGAATCAAATATTTGAAAATAATAACTTTATGTATACTTATATGTACAAGTAAAGCATCAGTTAAAGAAAGCTCCCCCTTCAGATGGTGACATTAAAACTGAAAAGCTCTGACTAAAGCACAGTACTGACAACCAAGTCTGTCACTACCACACCTGCACCTTGGGACCCTGAGCCACCTCCCAGAAACCTGCTCAAAGGACCCCTGCCCACACCTCCCAGAAACCCGCTCAAAGGACCCCTGCCCACACCTTGTGAGCGAGTCAGAGGACAGCGATCCCCTCCCAGGTTCAGAGCTGGACAACTGATAAATCACACAGAAGTCACACAGCACATCCAATGTCCCACGTGTGCTAAAAGCAGAGCACTACTGCTCAGAGCCTCAGTCGTCATTCTGGAAGCTGCCACACAAGCACAGGGTGCCTGCTGACGTGGCAGGAAGCCCTATCAGAGGGAATCCCAGGTCGTCAAGGTCTTCCAGAGTAGCACACAATGTGGTCAACTGTTCTAGCTCCCCTATAAATCAAATGTTGATAAATATAATGCTGCAATTAACAAATCTTTACTGTCTTTTATGAATTAGAAGGAAGACATAACCTGACATAATATATTCATAAACACAAAATAACTACTTTCAAATTAAATCTTTTCCCACTAAACCACTATTTCAAATCTCCATCTAATTTTAACAGGATTTAGTCCAGAGTCAAACTGGAATCCTCGCTGACTTAATTCTAGATTGCAAATTCTCCACGTCTCAGGTCCTCAGAATTGCAGGAAAGCTCATCATACAGCCTCCCTGAATTAGACCACTCCTTCCTGCCTCCTTTAGTCTCACGTGACACTAGGGTCTCATCTGCCCTTGACCCCTTCAGAAGGGGCACTGTCCTTAGGCCTTTCCCGTACTCCTGCCTCAAGATAACCTTGGGCTCAGCTTCTTCCTCCCCCTGGCTTACCTCAGCTCCACCGTTCACTCTGGGCTCCCAATCGCAAGCAGAAAGAACCATAGATGCTGCTGTCTTGCTCTCCCCACTCTGGTCTTGTTTAAGTCTGGAAAAAACAGTCCTATGGCAACCAACACACACCAACATCTCACTTCCCAGCCCTGAAAGTTCCCTATTTGCATGGCGCAAGTTTGGCAAGAACATTGAATTATATTACCGTGCCTAACAACTACTAGCCTGTTCCAGTCTCTCTAAAGAGGCCTGGCTTTTTTAAAAATCTTATCTTTTAAAGCACACACAAGAACTGGCCAGATGTGGAAAGGGCACTTTTCCAATCAGCCTCACTGGTCTCTGTCTCGAAACACCCACGGCTATTGGATGAACTGGGGCCTCCTCTTGCACCACCATAAAAGCAAACAGCCCACAGGCTCACAGGAACAGCCCAAAGTGGACAGCATAAGGGGCTCACCCAAGACAACTCTGGGGGAATCTCAGTTCTTAGAGGACCTCAGATCTCACTTATCCTCAGGCTGCCACACTTTTTGTTTAACAGGCTAGTAACCAAAGAGTTTAACCTACATACTGGACTGTATTCATCTGGTTATTTTGCTGTCAGGAACTTAAATGGTCCAGAAAGCCTGAAGATGCTGTTCATGTTTCCCTTGAGTGAATTCTAAATACTCCAAGCGCCATAATCTAGTTTGGGGCCTCTATAATGAAATACTCTGTAGCAGGATTTGTGTACAGAGACAAGACATGAAGGCCTTTTAACAGGAAGTAGTCTTTTACTATTTATGCTGGCAAAGGCCCAGGTGGAATTTTTTTATCCAAAAGCCTGAGCCCGGAACAAAGAGGGGTATTTTTTCATATATGGTTTTAGCTTCTTTGTCTCTCTTATATGCCTACTTGCATACATTTGATTGGATATTTTAATGTTCCAGGGAAGCCACAGCAATTAATACTGTGCATGCATACTTTGTTACTGATGACTTTTTTTTCACACACAGAGTCCTACACTGTCTGGCAAGGGCTAACACCATTGCCCTGTACTAGCAAGCAGAACCTGAGATGATCATACATAAGCAGACAGTAACAACAGTTGAAGCATTCATAGCAAGCAGATAATGACCACATTTCATTTTCAGGGTAAGTTGCTTATTTGTTTACTTATTTGTTTTGTCTGACCTCTGGGGAGACTGCCACCACAAAATTAATCACGTTAAAAAGAAGCTTAATTAAAAGACAAAGGTCTCTATCACTTTTCTTCTGGACATTTATACAGGAGAAAAAGCTTGAACAATGAACAGTTTTCCAAGTCCCTGGGGGTACCCTACTGAGAGGATTGCCTGCCTGCCCAGTGCCCTTGCAGAACAGAACCCAACTGTGGGTGCTTGCTCCCAAAAGCAACCACGAGATAATGAAGCAAGAAAGAAAATGTGCTGAAAAGCATGTCAGCTGTTAGCTGGATCAGCCTGCCCACCATAAGGAAAGGCCACTGTTGCAGAAAGTGAAAGCTGGCGATTTGGGTCAGGAACCAAACACTATCAACATGTGTGGACACTGTCCCTTCTTTCAGAGACAACTACCTCCCGCTATTGGGAGCAAAAGTCTACTTTTCTATTCTCCTAAGCTTTGAATTTCTTCTGGGAAGAGGCTTATTAGTCATTACCAATGGGAATCAGGGGAGGTGGGATACAGCTCCAAATGACCATAACAGCTGCAGCCAGGCGTCCCACATGGATCTCCCATGTGGGTAGTAGGGACTCAGGCACTTAAACCACCATCTCCTGCTTCCTGGACACATTAGCAAGAATTTGGATTGGAAGCAGAGTACATGAGACTCAAACCGGCATTGTGGTACAGGATGTAAGTGTATCAAATAGCAGCTTAACCCACTGCGCTACAACACCCCATGGACAAGGATAAATTTTAATTCTAAAATCCTATTTCAATAATAATATATGGTAAGTAGTCACTAGCATTTGTTTTTTTAAGATTTATTTTATTTATGTGAAAGAGTTACAGAGGGAGAGAGAGACAGAGAAATGGGGGGTGGAGGCAGAAAAATAGATCTTCCAACTGCTGGTTTCCTCTACAAATGGCTACAACGTCCAGGACTGGGCTAGGCCAAAGTCAGGAGTCTGTAACTCCACCTGATGTCCCACTTGAGTGGCAGGGGCCCGGGTGCCTGGATTATCTTCTGCTGCTTTCCCAGGTGCATCAGCAGGGAGCTGGATCACGAGCAGAGCAGCCAGGGTGCAAACTGGCATTAATATGGGATGCATTTACTGAACTAATACTTAGACCCAGCAGCAACTAAAATGTCATCTAAAGTAACAGTCTCACCTTTCAAACGTTATTTGCAATGCCTTATTTGTTTGTTTGTTTATCTTGCAAGGCAGAGTAAGACAGCTAACATCCCATCCCACTTTCCCAATGTCCACAATGGCCAGGACAGAGCCAAGCCAAAACAAGGATATAAGATGTTTCCCAGGGTCTACATTAGTAGGAAACTGGAGTCAGATGTCACAGCTGGGAAACGAACCAAGGTACTCTGCTGTGGGAAGTGAGCATCTTAACTGATAAGCCAAACACGCAACATGATTCTTCTACACTGCTGGTAGAAATACAGATCTAGGCAGTCATTTTAAATGCCAAGCCTGCAGCTTTTAAATGATGCTAGAAATGCACACACTTTTTCACCAGCAATTCTCTTGTTTTGAAGCTATTCCACAACCATATCTTCAAAAATGCAGAAAGATATGTCCAGGGATGTTTAACTACTGCACTGTTTCCAACAGGGTAAAACAAACAAAAAAAAATGTTGACAAACAGAAGCTAATGGCATGCCAACACAACAGAATTCTATATAGCCATTAAAAATGAGGTGATCTACATATACTGATACAGGCACATATCTAAGATATATTGCTAAGAAATTATATTTCACAACAGGATCTATATGTGTCCAAATATACACATGTATGAGCGTAGATGTGTGTACATGTGTGTGTACTTGCATATCGATAGACAGTAGATCATTTCTGGAAAGAGCTGCAGAGCCCTCACATTAAGGAATGGCATTTAGGAATGACAGAACAGGAGCAAAGACTCCTATTTTCACATTATGACTTTTTTTTTTTAAGGTTGACAAGTATTAAAACAAAGGCAAGTACTTGGCCTAGTGGTTAGGACATCACTTGGGATATCCACAGCCCTCCTTCAACTGCAGGTCAAGCCCCAGCTCTACTCCCAGTTCTAGATTCTTGTTACCGGGCACCTAGCCGAGCAGCAGTGGTTGGGTCCCTGCCACCCATGTTAGTTTTGGCCCCACCCAACCCTGCCTGTTGCGGGCATCTGAGGAAGGAACTGGTGGAGGGGAGCTCTCTGTCTCTCAAATAAACAAGGAATGTCTTCCTCATGCTCTGAAAACAGGTTAGTAATTTATAACTGTCTTTTTACCTTTGATTCTTTTTTTTTTTTTTTTTTTTGACAGGCAGAGTGGACAGTGAGATAGAGAGACAGAGAGAAAGGTCTTCCTTTGTCATTGGTTCACCCTCCAATGGCTGCCTCGGCGCACTGCGGCCGGTGCACCGTGCTGATCCGATGGCAGGAGCCAGGTACTTCTCCTGGTCTCCCATGGGGTGCAGGGCCCAAGCACTTGGGCCATCCTCCACTGCACTCCCGGGCCACAGCAGAGAGCTGGCCTGGAAGAGGGGCAATCGGGACAGAATCCGGCACCCCGACCAGGACTAGAACCCGGTGTGCCAGAGCCGCAAGGCGGAGGATTAGCCTAGTGAGCCGCGGCGCCGGCTTTTTTTTTTTTCCTTTTTAAATGATTTTATTTATTTTACTTGAAAGTCAGAGTTACACAGAGAGAGAAGGAGAGGCGGGGGGAGGGGGTGGGGGGGAGGGTGCCATCTAATGGTTCACTCCCCAGATGGCCAGAGCTGTGCCAATCAGAAGCCAGGAGCTTCTTCCGGGTCTCCCATGTAGGTACAGGGGCCCAAGCACTTGGGCCATCTTCTACTGCTTTCCCAGGCCATAGCAGAGAGCTGGATTGGAAGAGGAGCAGCCGGGTCTCAAACCAGTGCCCATATGGTATGCTGGCACTGCAGGTCAGCGCGTTAACCCGCTGCACCACAGTGCCAGCCCCTACTTTTTACCTTTCTAGACAGCAGGTTATCTTCACCATTCAGGTATCCCTATGTAACTAATACCTGGTCTCTAAAACTGTCCACAGCTCTGGTGGATAGCGAGAAACTGCAGAAGTTGAAGCAGCAGCTCACATCAACGGTTCACGAAGTACTTTTAATTGGTTGGGCAAGGTAAATATATCAAATCTTTATTAGAAATTAAGAAACTATGTTAGGGCTATGTACATTCACATAAAAATTGTGGAAACTGGAAATATACATTGCAATACACAATAAATAAGCTAAAATCAACATTTCTTCCTAATGCCTGAGTCACTTGTTTTAAGAAGCAGAGGGAGCAAAGAAAGAATTCCTGCTGTGAAATTAGAAATCTTAAGACTCAGTAGCTCCCAGCATAAAACAAAGAACGAATCAACTAGATTCAAGAGTTCTAAGTGATGTTCAGTCAAAACAGAAAACTCAACAGTATCTTTGGGAGGGAGTATTATTTCATATGCAAAGAGGGAGAGCTAAAGAGAATTTTTCCTTAAATATTGTCACCTCAATCACAAGCAAATGAGAACCATGGTATAAAATCAACGTTTTTCAACTTCCAAAAGTTGGAAAGAATATCCCATTTTTAAAAATAGAGCATTGGGGCCAGGGCTGTGGCCTAAAGTGCCAGCATCCCATATGGGGGCCGGTTCTAGTCCCAGCTGCTCCTCTTCCGATCCAGCTCTCTGCTATGGCCTGGGAAAGCAGTAGAAGATGGCCCAAGTCCTTGGGCCCCTGCACCCACTTGGGACACCTGGAAGAAGCTCCTGGCTCCTGGCTTTGGATTGCACAGCTCCGGCCATCGCGGCCATCTTGGGAGTGAACCAGCAGATGGAAGACCTCTCTGTGTCTCTACCTCTCTAACTCTTCCAAATAAATAAATCTTTAAAAAAATAAAAAGAGCATTTAGGTTTATTTCCACATTATTTCCAATCTCCTATATATCCATTCTACTTTTCTCTTACAAATCCAAGAGACATGGGGCCAGCGCTGTGGCGCAGTGGGTTAAAGCCCTGGCCTGAAGCGCCAGCATCCCATATGGGCGCTGGTTCTAGTCCCGCTGCTCCTCTTCCGATCCAGCTCTCTTCTATGGCCTGGCATAGCAGTGGAGGCTGCCCTAAGTCCTCGGGCCCCTCTACATACATGGGAGACCCAGAGGAAGCTCCTGGCTCCTGGCTTTGGATCGGCGTAGCTCTGGCTGTTGCAGCCATCTGGGGAGTGAACCAGCAGATGGAAGACCTCTCTCTGTGTCTCTAGCTCTCTCTGTAACTCTGTCTTTCAAATAAAATAAATCTTTAAAAAATACCCAAGAGACAGAATTTCCACTGGCACACATTATAAAACCCAAGAATGTTCCTGACATTTCCATCTTAACTCTATTGTTCTCCTAACTCCTGGAATCTGAGAGTCAGACACAATGACTGTTGTGATACTTTTCAGTAACAAGAAGTGAAGTTTCCTGTCAAAAGACGCGCTCTCTCCGCTTTCATCACACACAAAGCAAGCTGCTTCCAGGAGCACCTTCACAGACAGATGAGCTTCTGAGACCCTGAAAATGCACTCAAACAACGAAGAAATGAATCAGAATGACAGATCAGTTTGTGGGAGTTTTTACCTTTTAGCTATAGCAAACTGTGTGATTTATTTCCCAATTAGTACTGATTCTTGGGTCGGAGACCTGGCTCTTTCGCTCTAGAGCTGTTAGGAGCAGATTCTGGGTGTTAATTAAATAAAAGAGCTGAAAGTAAATGGGGAGTTTTTGTTATTTGGAATACTCCAGATCCCAGAGTAAGTGCAGTGGTTATAAAACATGTTCTATTTTAACACTCCCCCAGTAAATGCTTGCAGTCCCTAAAAATCCAGGTCTCCCATTCATCGGAGATGCTCAAATCCTCAGCACAGGTCAGAAGAGCAAAAAGGGAGCACCCATTTGTGGAGGAAGGAATCCAGGACCAGCACTGAGGATTAACCGCTTGGGTTTAAGCGCCATATAGCCTCTAACTTGCAAAGGGAGGGACAGCAGCCACTCACCCACAACAGCCTCCCTTCTCTAAGCAAACACAGGGGGATGGCGTATCAAGTGAAATAACATGGATACAATGAAAAATACAGATGCCAAAGAGGCCCACCTATCAACAAGAGTTTGCCTTTTTAAAACTGTTGTACAAACATCCCTGTATGACTTAGTTTCATCATCTTTAAATGGGAATAGCAATACTCACTTCATGGATGTTCTGAGGATTAAAGGAGAGAACATATGAAATTGTTTTAGAAGAGTGCTTGGCATAGAGCAAATATAAAAAGTATCAGCAATTCCTTTAGTACAAATCTACTTTATTTACCTAATTAGAACTGTGGAGAGACTCTAAACATGATAGATCCCAACATAAAGTGAAAAATTAAACACAAAGTAGAGATCAGCTATGCCCTCAGTGCCTGCCCTGGAATAACTGGGGTCCCAGTCAGAAACAAATCATTTTGGCCGGCGCCACGGCTCACTAGGCTAATCCTCTACCTGCAGCACTGGCTCTCCAGGTTCTAATCCCGGTTGGGGTGCCGGTTCTGTCCCGGTTGCTCCTCTTCCAGTCCAGCTCTCTGCTGTGGCCCGGGAGGGCAGTGGAGGATGGCCCAAGTGCTCGGGTCTCTGCACCCGCATGGGAGACCAGGAGGAAGCACCTGGCTCCTGGCTTCGGATCGGCGCAGCGCGCCAGCTGTAACAGCCATTTTGGGGGTGAACCAATGGAAGGAAGACCTTTCTCTCTTTTTCTCTAACTCTGCCTGTAGAAAGGAAGGAAGGAAGGAAGGAAGGAAGGAAGGAAGGAAGGAAGGAAGGAAGGAAGGAAGGAAGGAAGGAAGGAAGGAAGGAATCATTAACCTCAGGAAGATGGCTGCAACAGAACCTTAAGTACAGTGAAAAGCAAAAGACTGTGTCCATCATTAAGTGGTTTGTGCAAGGCCTTCCTGTCTTCTCTGTGCCTTGCTGGTCCATAGTGACTCCCCCAGTACAAGATGAACACAGGTGCTTTCAATGCAATCCTCTTGCAGATTTCCTATCCTAACAGACTGCTTGATTTGAGAAGATGATCTATAGGAAGGACAAAGGAAAACCAAAAGATCTATGTGTATTCACACCTTAATTCATTAAATCTGCTACAATCTTTAGCAGCATTCAGAGTTGTTTAATTTATGCAATTATAGACTTCTAACCAAGTTTCTAGCCTCTACTTTGGACTGGAATTTAGTCATTGGGATATAACTCATTACCCACCTATTATGTTTCTTATAGTAAACTCTTCTGCCTCCAAATCTTAGTTATGAAATTTAAATATCAGGGCATTTTAATCTTGTGAATCTGAAAGAAAACTGAAAATCTTGTTCTGAAGGATATAACTATCCCAGATGCTCTGCAAGAGATTTAGACATTTAATTAACTACAGTAGTATCTTACAACAAATCCATACTAATCGAAGGAAGATATGTGTGACAACATTGCATCATGGACATTTTAAGAAAATGGATTTGTATTAGAGTCATTCAAATTAAATGTTAACAAAATATCACCAAGTGAAAAATCTTTCCTGGACTAGCTTAACGACTAGAATCACTCATAATCAGTACATAGTGTGCTAATAGATCCACAAAAGGCATTTGAAAACAGCCCTTTCTCTCAAGCAGGTTAATATATTTCCTAGCAAACTTAATACTATTCATTTTCTCTGTGGGTCCCTTTTTCACAGGAAAAAAAAAAAAAAGTAAGCCTCACATTTGCCCTGGAGAAATTATTAAGGGCCATGAATTAACAGGGTACAAATGAACAGCACTGCTGAAGAAAGAATGAGGATTCTGTCAGACGGCTGCAGCCAATGCATCTGGATTTATTTTTAAATGGGTATTTATACGCCACTGTTCATCCACATTAGCAGGAGAGGCTCCGTCTTTGTACACGCAGCAGCAAAGAACAGCTGAATGAAGACAGCAGGCCAACTGGAGAGGGAGACTGGGTGGGAGGGAGTGCCTGCCCCTTTTCTGCTATTTTGCTTTATTTCCCCTCCTATCTGGTGTTCTGCTAAACACTCTGAAAGATTGCACAGAGAAGCCGAAGATGCCCTGACAACATATATTAAGAAAAGCACATGTGAAGATTCTTCCCAGCCTTTGTAAAATCGTCAGACTTCAAGAGTTAGAACATTTTAGTAGATTTCCAAAGCACTTCAGAGTCTAGAGAACATTCATCTTATCAGTCTTTTCTACCTGCTGACAGTAAATAGCGCTTTGCGCTAATTCACCAAATTTTTTTTTTTAATTCACCAAATTTAAACTACCCACTTTCTTAGTGAAGGACACCGAGGTTACCTCCAAACACCTTCTACCACAATAACCCTGTGTGAATATTCTATGTCCTATTATTATGCAACACACACACACACTTGCAAGATGTTCAAACTCTGATAAGAGAGTAACTGCTGGATCAAGGGGATGGGAATGGCCCTAACTGTAACAAAGTAATGTTAAATGGCTCTCCAAAAAGAGCAGACCATGTTCCTACCAGCAACCTCCGAGGATCCCCACAGCCCCAGAAACACTGAGCTCTCTAAAATACTATACAATAATATATCATTACTGATTTCCCTTGCATTTCTGTCATTACCAGTGACTTGAAATATCTACCCCAGGGGGCCGGCGCCGCGGCTCACTAGGCTAATCCTCCGCCTTGCGGCGCCGGCACACCGGGTTCTAGTCCCGGTCAGGGCACTGGATTCTGTCCCGGTTGCCCCTCTTCCAGGCCAGCTCTCTGCTGTAGCCCGGGAGTGCAGTGGAGGATGGCCCAAGTGCTTGGGCCCTGCACCCCATGGGAGACCAGGAGAAGCACCTGGCTTCTGCCATCGGATCAGCGTGGTGTGCCGCGCCGGCCGCAGCGCGCAGGCCGCAGCGGCCATTGGAGGATGAACCAACGGCAAAAGGAAGACCTTTCTCTCTGTCTCTCTCTCTCACTGTCCACTCTGCCTGTCAAAAAATAAAAAATAAAAAATAAATTATCACACAAATCTGTAAGAGGTAAAACCATATAATAATTTTATTATCTTTAATTGACAACAAAACTGTCTGGAGGCTGCCCTGCCCTGTCTGATCAGTAAGAAAGGATGAGTAACTCCTGTCTCTAGGACCTCTCCTCATTTTCACCAGCAGTGGCCTTGCTTTGCAACCCAGGTTCTCTACTTGCTTACTTTCCTAAACTCACTCTTTTGAAGCTCAGTTTCTCCCCATCAAATATGGGTAATAATGATTATATTTTCCTGACGAGGTTGTATTAAGAATTAAATGATTCCATTAAGGCTACATAGAACAGTGCCTGGCAACTACTCAGTGCTCAGGGAGTTTTAGCAGCTGCTGCTGTATTATTATTATTATTATTCAGCTTACCCTTGGGATGTGGAGGATGTACTAAAATAACACTGTAAACAGTCTCTTACAAATGCCCTCCAATTACATACTTTTTAAAATTCACTTTGGAAGGTTAAAGGCTGCATAACAGTTTGTGGATGTTTTATACTTTAAATATTGCACTTAATTCTAAACATTTTCCATTATCTATTTTTTCCCAAATTGGTTTAAACAAAACCTTGAAGACATAACAACTTCTTCCTGAAATGCTCTGGTGTTCATTCAAGGCCCTCCTTGCATCTCTATTCATGAATCTGGGGACTTCACTGATTAGATAAAACAAACCACTAGAAAACTGGCCTCTGCACAGCACTGCTGCTCTCCTTGTCAAGGATTATACTTATTCATAGCTCTCGCCACAGAGGTAAAGAGGATGAACATCAAAGAAATAAAGCAATGGGTGGTAACTGTAGCCTGAATACAAACAACCCTCCTTTCTCTCAATTTTAAAAAGTGAAGTAATTGGGCTGGCATATGGTGCAGTGGATAAAGTCACCACTTGCAACACTAGCATCTTGTATAGCAGCACCAACTGGAATCTTGTCTGCTTGGCTTCTGATCCAGCTCCCTACTAATGCACCTGGAAAGCAGTGGATGGTGGCCCAATTATTTCGGCCCCTGCCACCCACAAGTGAGACTGGCTGGAGTTCTGGGCTCCTGCCTCTGGCCTAGCCCAGATCTGGCTATTATGGCCATTTGGGGAATGAACCAATAGATAAAAGATACCTCTTTCCACTCCCTCTCCACCACCCTCTCAGTGACTTTCCAATAAATAAAACAAATCTTTATTTAAAATGAAATACAATGGAGGCAGAAGGCAGGGGATTACATAACATGGAAATGACAAATGCCAGAGTCAAGGGGAACAGAAAAGCAGCAACTGGAGGGCCTCTCAGAATCCTAAGTAAATGGTTAAAACTTACTGAATCAAAACCATTAGCACTCTAACCGATAGAATAAATAAAGGGGAGAGTGATCCAACATGGGAAGTGAGATACTCAGCAGACTCATAGAATGGCGGATGTCCTAAATAGCACTCTGGCCTCAGAATCAGCCCTAAAGGCACTCGGATCTGGCTGAAAAGCCCATGAGAGTATTTCAGGCATGGAAAGCCAAGACACTCTGGCAAAAAGATCTCAGTGAGTGAGATCCCAGTGGAAAGAACAGGTCTTCAAAGAGGGAGGTGCCTTTCTCTGAAGGGAGGAGAGAACCTCCACTTTGACTATGACCGTGTCTAAACAAGATAAGAGTCGGAGAACTCAAGGGGCTTCCATAGCCTTGGAAACTCATGACTGGTGCAAAGGGAGATTACTGATGCCATAAACAGGAGTGTCAATTGGTAAAGTCAACAACAGGAGTCACTGTGCACTTACTCCTCATGTAGGATCTCTGTCCTTAATGTGCTGTACACTGAGGCTTAATGCTATAACGAGTACTCAAACAGTATATTTCACTTTGTGTTTCTATGGGGGTGCAAACGATTGAAATCTTTACTTAATGTACACTAAACTGATCTTCTGTAAAAAAAAAAAAAAATTATCAATTCCCAACTTGACTCTCACTGGGATTAAACATGACAATAGGTCTTATCTGATTTCATCATCATTTAAAAAAAAAATCATTTATTATTTTTCACTTTATGTTTCTGTGTGGGAGCAAACTGTTGAAATCCTTACTTAAGGTATACTAAGCTGATCTTCTGTATATTAAGATAATCGAAAATGAATCTTGATGTGAATGGAAGGGGAGAGGGAGTGGGAAAGGGGAGGGTTGTGGGTGGGAGGGACGGTATGGGGGGGGGGGAAGCCATTGTAACCCATGAGTCGTACTTTGGAAATTTATATTCATTAAATAAAAGATAAAAAAAAAAAAAACCATTAGCACTATAGTACAAAGAGGACAGTTAGGGACTCTACAGTTTAAGTACTTGTTCAGTTAGCTGGTTGCTTCTGTAGGCCTCTGTCCCCTTACTGTACGATGAGGAATGGGACAAAATATCCTGTCCACCTTTCCTTCAAACCCTAAATTCTAGGATTTTATAGCTGACTCCTGTATCTAGATTTTTAATTTCCAACATGCTTGCACTAATACTATCACAGCTATACTGGAGGCGAAATGAATTGTTTTATTACATCATCCCAGCAGTTGCTATTGGTGGTGTAAAGTTTATCTCTTTGCAAGCCAAATGCACATATGAAAATCCAGCTATCACAGGTGACTTGAAGACAAGGATTCAAACTATTGAAAACAGCCAGGGGCCAGTGCTGTGGTATAGTGCGTAAAGCCGCCATCTGCAACACCAGCATCCCATATGGGCGCCAGTTCAAGTACCGGCTGCTCCACTTCCAATCCAGTTCTCGGCTATGGCCTGAGAAAGCAATGGAAGATGGCCCAAGTCCTTGGGTCCCTGCACCCACATGGGAGGCCTGGAAGAAGCTCTGGCTCCTGGCTTCAGATTGGCACAGCTCTGGCTGTTGCAGCCATCTGGGGAGTGAACCAGCGTATGTAAGACCTCTCTCTTTCTCTCTCTCTCTGCCTCTCTATAACTTTGCCTTTCAAATAAATAAATAAATCTCTAAAAAAAAGAAAAAAGAGGCAGCCAAGAAAGTAACAGACTAAAACTAATAATATCCAAAATAAATAGTCAGGTGCTCCCTCCAAAGACATCGTCTTAATTATACTTTTTCCAAGACATGACACCTTTGAAAATATAAGTTCAAAGATCTGAAGAGCTACTTATTTCTGTCCATAGATATCCTTTTTACCAGGGGGACCTGAAAAGAGCACCCAGAGAACACTAGAAGTCACCACTAAACCCCTGCACTCAGGATCTGTTGAGAAACATCCAGCACGCACTGCCAGGTCCTGAGAATCACCTCGAGATGCAGCACAGACGAATCCACACACATCACCCAGTGACACAACGGCAGTAGAACAGATGCCCGCTCAGGCTGTCAGTCAGGCAAACCACCAGGGAGAAACTGAACAGCAGCCGCCATCAGTGACCCAGTCCCTGAGCAGCTCAGCTCAGATAGAGGTGGAGGAAGCTGGAATCAGGAGTAGAGCCAGGACAGGAACCCAGGCACTCAGAAATGAGACGCAGGTGCCCAAAGTGCATGTTAACCCCTAGGCCACACATCCACCCCACGGACAAAGCCATTTGAGACATAGCAGATTTTTATTAACATCAGTTTATCTTGTGGGGCTGGGATGGAGGGTTTACTTGCTCCTTTATGTTCTTTGATATCATTTATAAGGTTATAAGACAAAGGGTAAAAATATATATAAAACAATCAACCTCATATGGCTCCTCACTTCATGGGTATCAAGTATTGAAAAAACAAAGATGTTGGAAGAATTCCACTCATCTTCTGAAAATTGACTTTAAAAAAAAGATTTATTTATTTGAAAGTCAGAGTTAGAGAAGGAGAGGTAAAGAGAGAGGGGCCCTCTATCCACTGGTTTACTCTCCATTTGGACGCAACAGCTGGAGCTGCACATGCAGGGTCCTAAGGACTTGGGATATCCCCCACTGCTCCCCCAGGCCGCAGCAGAGAGCTGGACTGGAAGTGGAACAGCCTGAACTTGAACCAGTGCCCACATGGGATGCCGGCACTCAGGTGGCGGCTTTACCTGCTACGCCACAGGGCCAGCCCCTGAAAACTGACTTTTAAAGTCAATACTGCTATAATGCTTGGCTCAAAATCACAAATTTGTTTCAATGCAATTATTATATTGCTATATTCATATGCATGGATTTTAAATTTTCTTGCACCAAAATAAACTTATCTTTAAATCTATTCTCTACAGATTTTTAGGAACACCCTCATCTTAGGGACTGATTTAGGTACAATGCAAATTGTTTTTATGTATCATTTCATACATGAGAAACAACAGATGACTGCAGAAAACTAACCTCAGTAGAACCAAAGCACATGTGCATGCCTCCAGTACCTACCAGATAACCTGGTTCATGTGTTTTGAGCCCTCATCTACATTTGCTGTTACAAACCCCTTCCAACTCAGGGAATCTTCTTCTTCCATTTTCGTGATAATCCACAAGCTGCAAACTTTCAACTGCCCATTTCCACAAGCAAATGTATCATGTTCCTCATACTACTAATGTCTTCCTTAACCATTTAACCATGTTAATGGTGTTACCATTTTTATAATGTGTCGGTGACCAAGACTCTTATATGATATTTCATTCATTTGAGAGAGAGCTCTTCCTACTCCTCAAATGTCCACAAAAGGCAGAGATATGCCAAGCTAAAGCCAGGAGCTAGAACTCAATCCAGGTCTCCTACATGGGTGGCCAAGTACTTGAGCCACCACTTGCTCCTTCCCAGAGTGCACATGGGCAGAGCCAGTACTTGAACCCAGGCACTCCTACATGGGATGCAGGTGTCCCAACTGGGGCCTTAACCACTAGGCCAAACACTAGCCCTCAGACAAAGACTTTGAGTGCTATGTAATTAATCCCGTTTTCCCTGTGGTTTTCCTTACACAATTTGGTATAGCATGGGGATTTTTAGTATGTTGCTCTACAGCAAAACTGTCTCTGCAAATTAAATTCTCTGATTTCTCCCTTACGATTGCAGCGGTCATATTAATTTACTATCAACTGATAGACTGAGTCGGTTGCTTAACCATGGGGACCCTTTCTGCTTCCCACTGGAATGTCCAGGACTGGGGAGCTCTGATTTTTATGCCTCTAAGCACAGGAATGTTGCCTGGTTAGTAGCTGTGTGTGAATGGGATTGGGGGAAAAGATTGCCTGACTCCTGGGGTGAGCTTTATGTACAGTTCCAGGTAGCACTGGACTTCTATAAATCATTTTAGTAATCTAGTTATTAAATATCAGAAAGTTTCTTTATAATAACAGTACAAGTTGGTATGACTGAAACTACCTTACAAATTAAACAGCTGTCACAGACTTTTAGGACATCTTTATTTTCTTTTTCTGACAGTAAATATCATACACACAAAGTATTTGTGTAGAAACAAGTAAAAAAAAATAAAGCCGCCTCACCAGTAGGCAAGTTCTGGAGTGGGATAAGACATACTAGTTGATCATTTAAAGAGAAAAACAAGTGAGTTTACACTTCCCAGAGCCATTTTGTTCCGGGGGAATCTAAGGCCACCATTAGCTTCTTACTTGTTACCATTCCTCTCACAATCCAGCTCCTTCTTTCACTATAGCCTTCAACAGCAGAGGCCAGAATGTTTATCTTTGTTTTTGCCATTTCTTCCCCAGTGGAAAAAAGAGCCTTTTTTTTTTTTTTTTAGGAAAGGAAAAAACTGCATTGCTATTAATATGGACAGAGTACATAAACCTTCACCGAAGAACACTCAAAGCCCTCAGGGCTTGTTCTTGTTCCCCAACAGATCAGTGTCGGTACAGACCTGCCAACTGTCTCCACCAGAACTAAATGATGCCCTGATGGCCTCCTTTAAGGAGAAACCCTTAGCTACCAAACATTTTCTTAAAGGGCGATGTGGGGTTGGAAGTCAGTTTATGTATGGATGAAAAATATGTGTGCATGTATCTGCAATACTTCGTGTGTGTGAGTGTGTGTGTGTGTGTTCCTTGCCCAGTTCCTACTGCTTTAGGGCAGCTTACAAAGAAACATACAGAGTATGATAAAATACACACACACACACACACACACACAATATTACAAATGAAGCAAAGGAATGTCTGTAAAATATAGTCATATTCAATAATGTGTGTGCCAGCCGGCGCTATGGCTCACTTAGCTAATCCTCCACCTGCGGCACTGGCACCCCGGGTTCTAGTCCCGGTTGGGGCGCCGGATTCTGTCCCAGTTGCTCCTCTTCCAGTCCAGCTCTCTGCTGTGGCCCGGGAAGGCAGGGAGGATGGCCCAAGTGCTTGGGCCCTGCACTCGCATGGGAGACCAGGAGGAAGCACCTGGCTCTTGGCTTCGGATCGGCGCAGCGCGCCGGCCGTAGCAGCCATTTGGGGGGTGAACCAACAGAAGGAAGACCTTTCTTTCTTTCTTTCTCTCTCTCTCTCTCTCTCTCTAACTCTGCCTGTCAAAAAAAAAAAAAAAAAAAACATTATTAAAAAAAATAATGTGTGTGCATATGAAGACAGGCATCATTCAAAGTCTCCTTCAGGAAAGTCTTCATAATCAGAGAGGGTGGTTTTCCAAAGGAACCCAGGAGACAGGCTTGCATGAAGGAAAACCAAGCACTGAAGCCAGAGGCCTGGATTCTAGTATCAGCTCCTGCCATTTACCTCCTAGGCAAACACGCAAAATAATAAAGGAAAAGTGGAATTTACAGATGAGATTACTTTGGAGTAAAATATTTTGAAATCCATGCATACCCGTATTTTAAACTTTCTGAGTTCAAGTATTTCGGGAATACTCCTCACCTAGGACTGTTACTTTTAAATTCAAATGACAATGTACCTAGGGTAAAAGCAGACCACAAATTCTGCCCTTAATCTTTAGCTACACTGTTCATAAATTCACAGTGGATGGGCACCCCGGAATTCAGATACAGTCTTGGATCTCAAGGACAGGATATGAACACACACTATGACCTCCAGATCCAAGGCAGTAGTCAGAGCCAAGCTGGGTCACCCGAGGATTGAGAAACCTCAAAAGAACTATGGCCTGATTTTCAATCTGCCCAAGCAGGGACAGGGGTTCTCAAAATGTGATCCCTGGACCAGCAGCATCAACATCACTGGGGAACATGTTAGAGATGCACACTTTAACAATCAGAAACGCTGGAGTGGGGGAACAACAACGTAATGTTAACAAACCCATCCAGGAGCTTCTGGTACACACACAAGTTCAAGAATCTCCACCTTAAGAGAAAGAATACTGTGTCGTTATGCTTGTAGCTATTTCAAGCAAGAGTTTAGAAAAGGACAGATTGGGGCCAGCGCCGTGGCTCACTTGGTTAATCCTCCACCTGTGGCGCCGGCATCCCATATGGGCGCCAGGTTCTAATCCCAGTTGCTCCTCTTCCAGTCCAGATGACCCAAGTCCTTGGGAGACCAGGAAGAAGCACCTGGCTTCTGGCTTCGGATCAGCACAGCGCCGGTCGTAGCAGCCATTTGGGGAGTGAACCAACGGAAGGAAGACCTTTCTCTCTGTCTCTCACTGTCTATAACTCTACCTGTCAAATAAATTTTTAAAAAAAGGAAAGGATAGATTTAGTTCAAGAATCCTAGTACCCTCTAACCCTGCTCTCAAACCTAGACTGGCTATGGATCCACACCACCCTCTGGTTATATGGAAACAATAACTAATGATCAACAATATGCTGATCACCCAGCAATACTCATCCAGCAGAAATGTCATGAATATACCTTTCAAATGGAGTTGGAAGACGTGTGAACAAAAAAAGAGGTAATTCTCTTAGAATGCAAAGAGTGTAGGGGGCCAGCGCTGTGGCTGAGAGGGTAAAGCTGCCACCTGCAGTGCCAGCATCCCATATGGGTGCTGGTTTAAGTCCTGGCTGCTCCACTACTGATCCAGCTCTCTGCTATGGCCTGGGAAAGCAGTGGACCCCACACCTGCGTGGGAGACTGAAGGAAGCTCCAGGTTTCGGCTCCTGGTTTCAGATTGGCACAGCTCTGGCCGTTGTAGCCAATTGGGGAGTGAACCATTGGATGGAAGACCTCTCTCTGCCTCTCCTTCTCTCTCTGTGTAACTCTGACTTTCAAATAAATAAATATTTTTTTAAAGTGTAGGAAAAGGAAAAAAAATAACCTGCTGAAGTATATGAATAGAGACTGTAGTGGAAAGAATGATGCAGAAATACCTCTGTTCACATACTCAGCACCAGCTACTTGTTCCTTGTCATCCTGTCTGCTGGGCGTCTCAATCCGGGGTTCATGCTCAAACAGGACAGGCTGCTATGCCTAGTAACCACTTTCTCTCCTTCCCCCACCCCATTCCACACTCAAATCAAGTCTGCAAGTGCCAGAGTTTACATACCTCTCACAACTAGCCTTCTTGATTTTTCATCTTTCTGCTGGCTCATTTTTATCAATCCTCTCAAAGAAGGGAAAAAATGGGGTTGGTAATGAAGAGATGCAATTACAATGAAGGCTTAAATAGAGTATTTGTGATTGGTTACTGGACTTCAGGTCTCCTCTAAGGGTTCTGTAGGGGCCCTGTCTCCACTTACGAATCCTGAAAAGAAAATCTATAATAGATACAAATTTCACTTTCCAAGAACCCTATGTAAATTAATATTGCATCAAAACAAAGATCACTCTGATTATCAGGAGACTGTACACTTTGCAAAGTGTTAAGATACTATAAATCATAACAATTTTCAATGCTAATTATTAAACAATATAAAATACTCTTTAAAATATCTATGGCACAGACTCACTCACTTATGCATTAGTAATGTAGGCAATGGCATACATTAATTTTCCCCACAATAACCTTTATGAGTTTTAGAAATCAAGTAATATTTGCAATTATAAAAGAATACTTATCTAACACAGAAACCTTGGAAAACTAAGCTAGAGACTATGTATTTACTATATGTAATACCCATGCATAAAGTGTCCAAGGTACATTTCTGGGTGTAGTAGTTCCGCTATTCCCCTTCAAAATAATCAGTTTATGACTCTAACTCTCCCTAGAGATACATGCACACTTCAATTTTCATAAAGATATTTCATAAAAATTAATCATAAGTCACCCAATGTTAAATTAGAATGAAACTTAGGAAGTATCTAACTCAAGCCTCCCTCACTTTACAGGTAAGAAAACTGTGACCCTGGGGAATTTTATAACTTCCTCACGATCACACAGCTAGTTAGTGGCATGCCAACCTATGGTTCTTTCCACTGTGCCACTCTGCCTCTGAGCTCCAAACAGAGGCCCCCAGCCCTTAAGATATAACAGTCTCTGCAGCTACCTATAGAACCTGTAATATACCAGCACTCTTCAGTGTAAGGGAAAATGGAATTAAAAGTTAAGTCCATTTGGTGCAAACGAATTTGAAATCCACACATACTTTTTTCATAATAAACATTTTCCACAAAGTTCTAGGAACACCCCATAGAAAGGTCATCTTCAGAGACAAAGCTTCTGGAGGAGATCCAGCTGTCCTTACAAGGCCCAAGAAGTTCCAAAGACATAGGGCCACCTGGGATTACCTACACTACCTTGGATTTCACTTCATTAAAAGAATGCATTCACTCTACCCACAGCACTTCTCTGAGAAGATCATGGCTTAGGGGCCATAACTGTTTGCAGATTCAAGTACAGGGACCTTCTGTGCCCCAAGTTCTCCAGGACTCAGGGTGCATTGCCAATTCCTCCCATGCACCCTTGCGAATCATGAGCAATCACTCTTTCAGCAACTGAACAGACTTCAAGATGTCACTAGCAATCACATTCCCTCCGTAGGAGCAGACACTGTTGCGCAGAGGGTTAAGCTGCCACTTGGAACACCCACAGCCTGGAATACAGTCCCACTCTGGTCCAGTCCCAGCTTCCTGCCAATGCATCCTGGGAGGAGGCAGAGGACAGCTCAGTGCTAGGGTTCCTACCACCCACAGGGAGACCCAGATGGAGTTCCTGGCTCCTGGCTTCTGCTGGCACGTGAGGAGTGAACCAGTGGTTAGAAGTTTTTCTCTCTCTCTCTGTCCCTCTCTCTCTCTGACCCTCCCCACATTTGCTGTCACTCTTCCCTTCAAGAGGATGAAAATACATTCCCTCTGTAAAATGACTCCCAGAAGGACGAAGAACAGAGGCTCCAGGTCAGAGTAACCTGCCACACACTTTGCTGTGCTATGTCTGTGTCTGGCTAAAATCCATTCATCACATGCTCACACACCATATGCACTTCATTCTGGTGGTAACCTACACATCTGCCCCTGACGCTCTTGGGACAGGACATTTCATCTTTTGGAGGCTTGTGCCAGCCTTATAGAAATGATGGAAGTTTTCTCGTGCTATGAAAAATATAAAAAGAGGATGCCTAGAATTGCAAAAAGAGACAGATACATTTTTGAGACAGTCACACTTAAATAACATGAGGCGGCTGGCGCCACGACTCACTAGGCTAATCCTCCGCCTGTGGCGCCAGCACACCCGGTTCTAGTCCCAGTTGGGGCACCAGTTCTGTTCTGGTTGCTCCTCTTCCAGTCCAGCTCTCTGCTGTGGCCCGGGAAGGCAGTGGAGGATGGCCCAAGTCCTTGGGCCCTGCACCCGCATGGGAGACCAGGAGGAAGCACCTGGCTCCTGGCTTCGGATCGGCACAATGCACCAGCCACAGCGCACCGGCTATGGCGGCCATTTGCAGGATGAACCAACGGAAGGAAGACCTTTCTCTCTCTCACTAACTCTGCCTGTCAAAAAAATAAAAAAATAAAAAATAACTAACATTAGGCAGAAATGTTTGTAGAGTTTCTATTTCCTCAGGGACCACTCTCCAAGCCCAAATGACGTGGAATTCAGTTCACATGTGACATTCCACATGGAGCAGACTATTTTCCCAAGTGCTCTAGTGCTCAGAAACCTTCAGCGGCTCCCTCATGCCTACACAACAAAAAATACAGTTTTTAGACAGGCAGGAGAGTTTTCTTTTTTTTTCACAGTCTTTACAACACCATTTAAATAAGACTAATTATAAACTCTTTCAAAACCCATGCTGTATTACTTATCTACTACTTCGAAGCCAATTAGCCCAAAGCTTTGTGGCTACTACAGCAGCTGGTTATCTCACCCAGTTTCTGAGAGCAGCTTGACTGGGTGGCTTTCGTTCAGGACCTCCACGAGGCTGTAGTCATGGCTGGGACTGGAAGATCTGCTCCAAGACTGCCATCACTCAGCTGTAACACTCTGACTTCCCCCAGAAGGATGCCCGAGGGTCCACACAGCACACAGCAAGCGACCCCGGAAAGCAGGCTGCAACGCCTCAGCCTCAGTGCCGCACATTATCATACCTCAACACTCCAGTGGCCTTGCAGGTCAGTTCTATGCAGTCTCGGGCAGGGCAACACAAAGGTGTGAACAGAAGCTGGTGGGGATCATGGGCAGCCACATTAAAAGCCGGTTACTACCCACTCTACCAACCCACCTCACTGCCCAAGCATTCTCTATTGGTTTGCCTCCTCTACCTGAACTCAATATAGCAAAAAAAGCTTAAGATCTAGTGCTGGTGAAACTGGGTTCAATTTCAGTCACACAAAGCTGGGAACCTGCCTCTCAGCGGTGGCCCCCGTATAATCCCTTCCACAAAAAGTAACTGTGTACTAAATGAAATCTAGCATAGAAAAGATCTGGGGGCAGTGTCCTGGAGCAGCGAGTTAAGCAGCCACTGTCTGTATCCATAGCAGCACCAGCCTGAGTCCCAGCTGCTCCATTTCTGATCCAGCCCTCTGATAATGAACCTAAAAAGCAGAGGAATATGGCCTGATTTCTTGGGCCCCTGCCCCAAACATGGAAGGCCTAGATGTAGTTTCGGGCTCCTTCAGCCTGAGCCAGCAACAGCCACTGTGCCCATTTTGGGAGTGAACCAGCAGATCGAAGATCTGTTTCTCCCCTTATCTCTGTAACTCTTTCAAATAAATAATAAGGCCAGCGCCGCGGCTCACTTGGTTAATCCTCCGCCCGCGGCGCCGGCACCCCGGGTTCTAGTCCCGGTTGGGGCGCTGGATTCTGTCCCGGTTGCTCCTCTTCCAGTCCAGGAGTGCAGTGGAGGATAGCCCAAGTGCTTGTGCCCTGCACCTGCATGGGAGACCAGGAGGAAGCACCTGGCTCCTGGCTTTAGATCAGCTCAGCACGCCTGCTGTGGCAGCCATTTGGGGGGTGAACCAATGGAAGGAAGACCTTTCTCTCTGTCTTTCTCTCTCTCTCTCACTAACTCTGCCTGTCAAAAAAAAAATAATAAATAAAATAAATCTTAAAAAAGGAAAAGTTCTGTGTAGTGTGCAAACATATAAGATTCTTTCTAAAATACCACTTGCTCTTCAAAGCCTGCAAGTACATCATTTTTTTTTAACCATTGACATCAGGGCCGGTGCTGTGGCACAATAGGTTCATCTTCCACCTACAGTGTTGGCATCCCATATGGGCACCAGTTCTAATCCCAGCTGCTCCTCTTCCAATCCAGCTCTCTGCTGTGGCCTGGGAAAGCAGCAGCAGATGGCCCAAATCCTTGGGCCCCTGCACCCACGTGGGAGACCGGGAAGAAGCTCCTGGCTCCTGGCTCTGGATCGGCCCAGCTCCAGCTGTTGCAGCCATTTGGGGAGTGAACCGGAGGATGGAAGACCTTTCTCACTGTCTCTCCCTCTGTCTGTAACTCTACCTGTCTTTAAAAAAAGTGACTTCAATTAAAAAACAAAAAGATAATATCTTGAACCTCTCAATTGGAAATCCCAGTCTCCAGCTCTGGGCTCTAACAGCACTTACGTGCATTCCTACACAGCCTTCTCACATTCTGTGTTGATGGCAGGTATTACTCAAAGAACTTTCACCTCTGCTGTGTCATAAATTCGTAAAGGATCTCCCACAACACTGAACTGACATACCTTTAGAGGAGCCTTTACCGTGTAACTACCACCCAAAGAGACAAGGCCTTTTTGTAAGTTTTCCCATGGGGTACGCACATGCTGTAAGAGAGAGGACTGATTTTACTTCTAGAAATCCAAGTCATTTTGAGGCCTCTGGCAGAGGAAATGTAAAAGTTCTTGGTGTCAGGATAGCACGGTGGAATGGCAGGTAGGGCCACCACCTATGGCACCAGCATCCCATATGGTTCATGTCCCGGCTGCTCCATTTCTGATCCAGCTCCCTGCTAACGAGTCTGGGAAAGCAGTAGAAGATGGTCCTAGTACTTGGGCCCCTGCAGCCATGTGAAAGACCTAGAAGAAGCTCCTGGCTTCAGATTGGCCCAGCTCCAGCTGTTTGTCATTTGGGGAGTGAAGCAACCAAGTTAAGATCTCTTCTCTCTCCTTCCCTCCCATCCCCATACCCACTGCTGTAACTCTGCCTTTCAAATAAATAAGCAAATATTTAAAAATCAGAAAGGTCGGGGCCAGCACTGTGGCATAGTGGGTAAAGCCGCCGCCTGCAATGCTGGATCCCATATGGATCCCAGTTAAGAGTCCTGGCTGCTCCACTTCCAATCCAGCTCTCTGCTATAGCCTAGGAAAGCAGTAGAAGATGGCCAAGTCCTTGGGCCTTTGTACCTGTGTGGGAGACCTGAAAGAAGCTCCTGGGGAATGAACCATCGGATGGAAGACCTCTCCCTCTCTCTCTCTCTCTCTGCCTCTGCCTCTCTATAAGTCTGCCTTTCAAATAATAAATAAATCAATCTTCAAAAAAAAAAAAAAAAAGGTCCTTGTAGCAAAAGCTAAGGTTCTAGCACAAGCAAGGGCTTTTGAGGAATATATACCAATCAGCTTATTCTTTCACCAATAAAGAAGAAAGTCATGGGAGCGTGACAGGTAGCATTCTAAAGATATACACAGGTGTGCACATACATACTCCCAAGTTTCATGATTGTTAGTCAATCAATTACCATGCCAGCTACCACTGTGAAGAAACTCTGCAGATAAAGGTTACTAATGAGCAGACCCTCAGACAGAGAGATTATCTGAGCAACTCAATGTCATCACATGAGCGGTTAAACGCAGAAGGTGGCAGAACAGTTCCAGGGACAGGCACAGCAGAAACAAGGCAGAAAGGGAGACTGGAGAAACTGCAAACACAAGAAGGACTCAACCTGCCATCTGTGGGAAAATGAACTGTGACACTGGGCAGCTTCTGGAAGCTGAGAACAATCCAAAGCTGACTGCGAGGAAGCGGAGATGTTAGCCCCACTAGACAGGAAAACTGGATTCTACAAACCATCTCATAAACTGGAAGTGGACCTTAATTTTGTGCTGTAAAACCTGTCAAGCCAGACTTCTGACCTACACAACTGTAAGACAATTGTGGTTTGTTAGGAAATTAGAAGTGTATGAACCTGTAATGGCACCAACAGAGTTAACAGTTACAAGCTATTGTGGGAAGGAAAGACAGCCCTTCCTTCCCCTTCTGAACTCTGAAAGATGGCTGGGTGTATTGCAGAATAAGTCCTCAGGTACCATAAATTCCTGATGGGTTCAGCGAGATGTCCGAGAAATCCAGAAAGCCGCAGCTATGAGAAATCTCAACGCCTAGCAGAATTCTTAGGAATGGAGGACCTGTGGCTGTGCGGGGCAAGCATGGGAATGAAGGGAAGTGAATCTCTTCACTTCAGAATCTCTTCCAAAGTCTCAGAGACCAGGTAGGTGGACCAGGCCTCAGGAATCAGAAAGATGCACAGGATTTAGAATCCAGGAGGGAAGCTTGAGCTGCATACTCAGTAGAATCAAAGACCATAAGGACACTTCCTTTGAATGGAAGACTCACTGATGTCAGGGTAACATATACCCCCAGAACACCATCCCAAGAGACAACGCAAAATGAAAGGTCCCCAAAGCAACTGAGTATGTACACAAACTACTGATGGAGGAAGAAGGCTTGCAACTCACCTTATATATCATAAATGAGCCAGATTTAGTTATTTTTGCCATCAAAGAAATTGAAAGCTACAAAGGTGAGAAAAATTCATTTATAGTCAATTAAGCTCTATTTTGCATACTCACGTTTATGGCTGTGAATCAGAACTGCAAAAGATAGATAACATTTATTAAGCAGTTATCTACCAAAAGCCAGATTTCACATGCATCCAAAAGTTTAGTGTGTGTAATAACCATCTGAGTCTTGCATTATCATTATCGCATTTTACAGATAGAGAAAGCAAAGTTAAGAGAAGTTAAAAAAAAAAAAAAGTAGCCCAGAAGGTTACAGCTGATATATGGTAAATACATCTACTCACCAGTACCGTCTCCTCAAATGTCTTGCAGTGAGTGTCTGAGATGCAGATATAACTTATAGAAGCATTTTTATGAATCCTTCTATAATTATGCTATTTACAGGATCACTCTTATGAGTTCTTTGATTTCACAACAACAGCAATAGCAACTACTAACACACACTGAAGGCATGCTGCGTGCCATGCAGTTCTGAGTAGTTTCAGGTGCCACCTCAACGTTATAACTCCCTCATTTTGCAGATGAGAAAAGTGAGGACCTATCTAGTCTAAGGACCAGGATCCGCAGTTGGACCTAGGCACTGTGACTCCACACTTCACATTTTTAACCACAGGGCAATACAACCTCCCAACACAGGGTCACTCTTGGGACTTGAAGTCAAAATGGAATGCTGCACGGGGTCCTGGAGGTCGAGAATGAAGATTCTGAAGAAGCAGGAAAGGTGTCTACACCAGCAGGTTACACTCAGTAACTGCTCATTAAGGGCCACTGTCAGCTGTCCCTGAGATGACCCAACTTTCCTAACTTCTGGTCTTGTCTTTGATATTTAAGACATACTACCATTTATTTTACAACTACTAGAAAATGAATGCATTTACTGTTAAGTCATAGTCTAACATAAAATTATTAAACGTGTCTTAGAATGAGGACATACGGTACTGTATTTAAATTTGTATCACTTGCTGAAGAAACAAATTCAAGTTCTTTTACGTAATATTTTATTTTTTTAAAAGGCACATTGGATTTCATTAAATTTTTTACATTTTATTTATTTATTCACGCATTCATTTATTTATCTGAAAGGCAGAGAGAGAGAGAAAGAGAATCTTCCATGCATTGGTTCACTCCCCAAACAGCCACAACAGCAGAGGCTGGGCCAGGGCAAAGCCAGGAGCCAGGAACTTCTTCCGGGTCTCCTGCTTGGGTACAGTGGCTCAAGCATTTGGGCCATACTCCACTGTTTTCCCATGCACATTAACAGGGAGCTGGATCAGAAGTGGGGCAGCCGGGACTCAAACAGGGATTGCAGGCAGAGGCTTAATCTTCCACGCCACAGCATCAGACCTACGCAATACTTTCTAAGAGGAAAGATAATGCCAGACGCTAGGGAATCAGAGAGGAAGGACACACTCTGATCTCACTGGGTTCACAGCCTAATCTAGGGACACTTTAAGGAAATAAATTATGGTAACAACTTTATGGAGAAAAGTATGTGGTACTAAGTGATACACAGAGGAAAGATAATGCCAGATGCTAGGGAATCAGAGAGGAAGGACACACTCTGATCTCATTGGGTTCACAGTCTAATCTAGGGACACGTTAAGGAAATAAATTATGGTAACAACTTTATAGAGAAAAGTATGTGGTACTAAGTGATACACAGAGGCAGCAGCTAGGGAGAAGTTGCATTCGGCTAGAATCCCAGAGCAAGTAGCAAGCTGAAGATACAGAAGACAGAAGCCAGGACATACGTAAGGGACTGTAACCACTGATCTCCACTGAGCCAGCTTCTGAATTAATACTCAATACCCCTCGGAAAGACAAGCTCACTGGCAAACATTCCAAGTCAAATGCTCTCAGGTTGATGGGCTCTCTAGAGTTTGAGAGGGGACATATGCTTTCCCCATCTGATGATTGTGATTGGTATTTTAATTATGAAATTTAATTACATATTTAGGAATTTGTGAAATATGAATGTGAACCGAAAGAGTCATTGATTCTATTAAAACTAGTTTGAATATTTTAGACTCAACAGGACTCGTTGCCAAAAATAAATCTGTCAATAAATACTGGAAAACATGCCGCCACCCCCTGAAGAATCCTGCCTTTGTATTCGCTCTATCTGACAGAATCCTGTTCCGAGATGGCTGGACAGGGAAAAGACATGCTGATTGTGGTCAGGGGAAGAGAGCAGAGGAAAAGCAAAGGCAGTACACTTACAGGGGAGAGCTGGAGAGAAGCTTGCAGTGGGAATTCTACAGAAAGAAGAGGGACTCCATGGAGTGGTGTGGAAGGTCCAGACATGGAGCAGAGAGCGGGACACCACCCATGACTCCCGCTGCTCGAGGCTGAGGAGACACCAGCTTCTACGCGAGGTGCCCAGTGACCAGTGAGGAAGAAGCATCATCCGGACACCACCAGAGGCTGTGGCAGCTCTCATGTGCATTCGAATAGGGGATTTCAAAGGAGGTAAAAATCGGTGTTCCCCACTGACTTTGAATCTGGCTAGGAGGGCTGGCAGGGGGCTGGGCGTCCGCTTTGGACTGTGAGGTGCTTGTATCCTCTCAACCTTTCACATGCTGCAGGGTGCAAACTGCCAAGGCAGAGCACTCACAGGCAGAGGGCTCTGGGAATCTCTCCGCTCTCTCTGGGAGGGCTCTGGGAATGTCTCTGGGGCAGGCTCACGGAGCTGAGAATGGATCCTCTGCACCCTATGATAGTGGGACACTTGGACGCTGTCACTGTGGTTATTCTGTGACAGTATGAAAGGACATGGGGTGTAGCTGAGTCTCTGGGCAACCACTGTGTCTGGTGTCAGAGGCTCAGAGCTCCCTAACTGCCTGGGGAGGGTCACTGCAGAGGGCTCTATGCTCACACTGAGGACCACACAGATCCTTTGCGTGGTTCATGTGCCACTGTGGGTGGGGAGTTGTGGCCATTGTGAGCTAACCCCAGGGACAGATCACCCTGGAAGAGAGGAGGTGAGGCTGTGGTCACTCCAACAGGAATGATCGTACCCTCCATCCTTGTGACACACATGGGTGTCACCCTGGACTCCTGCCCCACCTGGAGCACGGGCCCGAGCTCCCCAGCCACACCCAGCACGTGCTTCTACACGCTCACAGAAGAAACAGACACTCCACGAGCCACAGAGGCACAGCTCAAAGATTAACCCATCGGAGGAAAACTTCAACAAGACAGACTGGCTGAATGGATTTGCTGCCTACAGGAAACACACCTCATCAACAAGGACACATGCAACTGAAAGCGAAAGGATGGAAAAAGATATTCCGTGTGAATGGAAAGCAAAAACAAGCAGGTGTAGCCATGATAATATGAGACAAAATAGACTTTAACACAAAAAAAGCTAAAAGACAAAGAAGGGCATTATGTAATAATTAAGGATTCAATTCAACAAAAAGATGACTTTAAAAAATGTACATGTACCCAATGCCAGGGTGCCGAGCTATTAAAAATAAATTGTAATGGATCCAGGGATTCCAAGATGGCTGAATAGGGAAAAGATACGCAAATTTTGATGAAGGAAGATGGCAGAAGCGGAGGAAGTGTATTCCTAGGCAGGAGTTGAAAGAAGTTTCCAGTGGAGATTCTACAGAAAGAAGGGGGACACTGTGGAGCAATGTGGAAAGAGTAGACGTGCAGGAGGGGACACCACACACGAATCTGGCGGCCAGGGTGGAGGAGGCGCCAGCTTCTGCTGACTGGGGCAGCCCGTGCCACGATTCCATTGTATGAGAGCGCCCTGTGGACCACACTTGTGTCTGGCCTGGAATCCTAGCAGAGGGCAGGGTAGCACCTAACCCAGTGAAGGAAAAGAATATGTCATTCATCCCAACCCCCAACAAGGGCGCCCAGCAACCAGTGGGCAGATGGGCCACCCTGACATCAGTAGAGGCCACGGCAGCTCTCATGCGCATGACCAGAGGGAAATTTTTACCAGAGGGAAAATCCGTGTTTCCCACTACTTTGAATCTGGCTGGGAGAACTGATGGGGAGCTGGGAACCTACTTAGGACTGTGAGGTGCCTCCATCTGTTCAAACTATCAAGGCTGCAGACCTGAAACTGCCAAGGCAGAGCAACCACAGGCATGGCTCTGGATCAACTCTGCTCTCTCCACGGATGGGGCAGAGCGTGGACCCGTGACTGTGGGAACTCTGGGGCTGTACGATAGGGTGCGGGGTATACTTGGGTCTCTGGCCAATCACTTTGTCTGGTGTCAGAGGTCCAGAGCTCCCTGACCTCTGGGGTGGGTCATTATAGAGGGTTCCATGACCACACTAAGAACCACAAAGATCTTTTGTGCACTTCATGTGCCAGTATGGAGAAGAGCTGTAGCCACTGTGGGCTAACCACTATACATAGTGAAATAAGCCAGTCCCAAAAAGGCAAATATATGTTTTTACTGGTCTATGGAAACTGAGTACAAAGAAAGTAATGATTATATGCAAAATTGACATTTTGAAATTTTATTTTTGTTTACAGCCCTGTCTCTACAGTTCAGAACTGTGTTTTTTTATTTTATTTGAATTCTTTACTTAGTAGAAGGTAAAGCTCATAATTATAAAATAAACTGAAAGTATGTCATTGTAAAAATCGAAAGAATGAGGAAGGTGGAGGGAGGCTGGGAGATGGCCTGGAGGGGGGAGGGTAGGAAGTACCCTTATGCTCCTAAATCTGCATGTATGAGTTACATGAAATTTGTTCAACTTATATAAATAATAAAATAAAATTGAGGGGCCAGCCCTGTGGCTTAGCGGGTAAAGCTACCGCCTGCAGTGCCGGCATCCCATAAGGGCGCAGGTTCAAGATCTGGCTGCTCCACTTCTGATCCAGCTCTGCTAAGGCCTGGGAAAGCAGTGGAAGATGGCCCAAGTGCTTGGGCCCCTGTACCCACGTGGGAGACCCGGAAGAAGCTCTGGCTCTGGCTCTGGCTCTAGCTCAGCTCAGCCCCTGTGGCTATCTGGATAGTGAACCTGCGGATGAAAGACCTCTTTATCCCTCCCTCTCCCTCTCCCCCTCCCCCTCTCTCTCTGCCTCTCTGTAACTCTGCCTTTCAAATAAATCAATGAATCTTGAAAGACAAAAAGAAAAGGAGGGAGGAGAGAGAGAGAAAAGGAGGGATGGAGGAAGAAAGGAAATGAAGAGAAGAGAAAATTAGAAAGAAAAAAAAAAAAAAAGAAAGAGTACCAAACAGGAACTCATAAGCAACATATGACAGGTATCCCGCTACACATTTTAAGTTAAATTAAGTACTTACAGTGGACAGAGACAGAGAAGATCTCTTGTCCACTGGTTCACTCTCCCAATGTTCTCACTAGCTGGGCCTGGGCCAGGCCAAAGCTACGAACTCAATCTGGGTCTCCTGATGGATGGCAGGTACTCAACTACTTGAGCCACCAACCTGCCTGCTGCAACCAGGACGCAGAGTAGCAGGAAGCAGAGCCAAGGCTCAAACTCATGTCCTTCAATATGGGATGGGAGGGATTCCCAGGAGGCATCTAACCATTGCATTAAATGACTGCCTCTGGGCTGGCACCACAGCTCACTTGGCTAATCCTCTGCCTGCGGCGCTGGCACCCTGGGTTCTAGTCCCAGTTGGGGCACTGGATTCTGTCCCGGTTGCGCCTCTTCCAGTCCAGCTCTCTGCTCTGGCCTGGGAAGGCAGTGGAGGATAGCCCAAGTGCTTGTGCCCTGCACCTGCATGGGAGACCAGGAGAAAGCACCTGGCTCCTAGCTTCCAATCGGCGCTGTGCGCTGTCCATAGCAGTCATTTGGGGAGTGAACCAACAGAAAAGGAAGACCTTTCTCTCTCTCTCTCTAACTCTACCTGTCCAAAAAAAAAAAAAAAAAAAAAAAAAAAGACTCCCTCTGTATTTTTTCTATTTTAACAAATTTTCTTTATTTAAAAAAATTATCACACTTCAGTTCAGGGGGGGTCTCTGCCCTAATTCCATAGGATAGAAACACAAACTGTGGTTGTACAAAAGTCTACAGATACACAGCTGTAGGGGTTGGGACAGCTCAAACTCCCAAGAGCTCTGCAGAGAATGCTTCTAAACCAGAGGCTGTTGAAGTAAACCTGTGAAGAAATGATAGGCCTTAAGGCTGAGATGTGAGAAAGCAGCTTACAGAGTAGATGCCTAACATGACACCAACAGGTAAGCCAGAGACAATGAGTCTTCTCACAGAACCCTTCCAGGAGACCATCCGGCAATGTATTTCAAAAGTCCTTAGAACTGTAAGTAGCTTTGATCCAGCTCTCCTATTTTCAGGTATTGTCCAGAATAAAATACCTAGAACATTTCATGTAAATTTTTTGTACAAGGTTCTTTCCATTGCCCCATTTTGTATCAAAGCAAAAACAAGGAGACAACCTGAAGTTATCAAAAAAATAAGACACCAAGAAATTTTGGTGCCTTTAAATAATGGAATGTTATGTGTGTATATGATAATGAAAAAAATGTTCCTAAATTAGGTAAGAAAAACATGACTTCAATTTTGAAAATCAAAAACTACGGTTATAACTGGATATAAACCCACATAAAATAGATATAAATACATAAAATTCAGCTTGAAAGGCTATTCAGAGTGATCCTAGTTATGATTAACAATTATATCAGGCCGGCGCCGCGGCTCACTAGGCTAATCCTCCGCCTTGCGGCGCTGGCACACCGGGTTCTAGTCCCGGTCAGGGCGCCAGATTCTGTCCCGGTTTCCCCTCTTCCAGGCCAGCTCTCTGCTGTGGCCAGGGAGTGCAGTGGAGGATGGCCCAGGTGCTTGGGCCCTGCACCCTATGGGAGACCAGGAGAAGTACCTGGCTCCTGCCATTGGATGAGTGCGGTGCGCTGGCCGCAGCGCGCCAGCCGCGGCAGCCATTGGAGGGTGAACCAATGGCAAAGGAAGACCTTTCTCTCTGTCTCTCTCTCTCACTGTCCACTCTGCCTGTCAAAAAAAAAAAAAAAATTATATCTACCGCCGACACGGTGGCATAGTGGGTAAAGCCACCACCTGCAGTGCCAGCATCCCATATGGGTGCTGGCTTGAGACCTGGCTGCTCCACTTCTGATCCAGCTCTCTGCTATGGCTTGGGAAAGCAGTAGAAGTTCTTGGGCCCCTGCACCCATGTGGGAGAACCGGAAGAATTTCCTGGCTTCAGATTGGCGCAGCTCCAGTAGTTGCAGCCAATTGGGGAGTGAACCAGCAGATGGAAGACCTTTCTCTCTCCTCCTCTCTCTGTGTAACTCTGATTTTCAAATAAATAAATAAATCTTTTAAAAAATTCTATCTACCATGTAGGGTGACACATTTTATTTTTTACTGTGTGCAACAATACTCTTAAAATTGGCATATTCTTCTATAATCAGGAAAAATAGAACAAAAAAGAACTGCTTCTGAGTTTTAGACTTGGTGGAATCAAAGTCCACTGCTTATTTCAAGTTGTGAAGAATACTCTTTGAGGGGTCCTGAAATGCTTAACTCTTTCCCACCATGTGGATTTAGATCATGTATCCTATTGCTAAAGCCAGGATGCACAACTCTCCATCCTTGCCCATGAGCCCTTCACCTTCCTTGATTTACGTGGCCTATATCAGGTTGAACTAAACTGCAAATATCGTACATTTGGCATTCTACAACTAATTCTCTATAAAGTGACTAAGAGTGCATTGCTGCATCAATGCATACAGTAATGGATAGGACAAGGCATATATCTCTTACTAATAAACCCAGGGCTAGATAATTATTAAGCCAAGTCAAGTAACAAATAAATTCTGCATATAAGTCTAAAATATAGATAGTATGAATAAAAGGTAGTCATCAATAATAGATATTCATATAACAGTATAATAGGCCATTTAAAACAATCTTCTCAGTATCACCTACATGCATATATGCTTATTAGAAAGACAAAAATCATCCAAAAGTGGAGAAGAAAGGATATTTCCACTTTATCATATGGAAAAATATAATAAATTTATAAGAGGTTCCGTAAATATTACAAGTTCATTTAACATTTAACCATTGTATAGGTGAAAAGTCAAACTTAACAAAGTATAGAGAATGTTTTAATGTTATCCTTTCAAAGGCCAAAAGTGGGGGCAGGCGTTGTGGCATGGCAGGTGGAGCTGCCACCTGTGGTGCCAGCACCCCATGCTGGTGCCAGTTTGAGTCCCGGCTGCTCCATTTGTGATCCAGCTCTCTGCTATGGCCTGGGAGAGCAGCAGAGGACAGTTCAAGTCCTTGGGCCCCTGCGCCCATGTGGGAGACCTGGAGGAAGCTCCTGGCTACTGGCTTTGGATCTGCCCAGCTCTGGCCATTGCAAACATTTGGGGAGCGAACCAGTGGATGGAAGATCTCTCTCTCTCTCTCTCTCTGCCTCTGTAACTTTGTCTTTCGAATAAATAAATATTTTTTAAAAGGCCAACAGTGTTATTTTTGCAATTCCATCAAAAATTATAGGTTGATAAGGTGAAGGCCATGAACAGGCAGAGTCTACAACTAAAATCAGCTCACAGGCTTGTAAGAGTAACAGGCTGGGCCACGGACAGCAGCTCCTTTACGCCTGTACCTACAGCCCAGAACAGCAGCAGGTGCATTCTGGTATCACCACCAGAAGAACATTAAGACATTTGACAGTATTTGTGTTTTCCCCATTGGAAAGTTAAACCATGAAAAAAATTACTTCACTTACTTTCTACTCCTTATACCTCAAGTAGACTCAGTATGCACTAACCACAAGAACACTTTTGTTTCACTGATTAAGACATTTAATTTATTTAAATATCCACAATCATAGATGCAAAGGTATTGATCCAAAGTGATTGTTTTTCTAAACACATTGCATTGTGAGGACAGATCACGGCTGTCATCTCTCATACAATGACTCCCAGCAAGCCCTCTACACAGCTTCAACAACATTATTAGAATGGCCAATTTAACCAGGTTTTAGACACCGCCACTTCCCAGCAATACACAGTGTACCCAAAACATAGGGGCACTGGAAGAGGAGAAAAGAAGGGAGGAAATAGGGGTACAAACACAGAAAAGACATCCAGATGTCTCATTCTGGAGCTAGCTGCTCAAGATAAGCTGAGTTTTGCCCGGATTTCTTAGCCAACATGTTTACAAACCTCCATTCTGTCACCACAAGTCATTTATCGAATGTCAACTTACTCATGACACTCTGTTGGGCATTACATGTTTAGACATGCTTGGTTTTCTAGACCATGAAAAATATCCATATAATCAACAGAAAACTGCAGTGACTAAATTAAATTAAACAGCAAACAATCGCAAAACAAGACAAGCTTCAGAATTTGCCTTGCTCCTTGCCATCTGTCATCTGTTAACACAGACTCTAGGTGAAGTACGTGCACGGAGGTTAAGTGAGGCAGAGCCACCTGACCCCAAGAGATAAGAGAGCCTGTGCTGCTCATAACAGAGCCATCCTAAGAGTCCTCCTAGGCTCCACAGCTAACTGAAAACTACCAGCACTGACTCCTCAAGGCCTCTGAACACTGCCCAACCCTGTTCCAGCAAGACTCTGTGGAAGAGGTAAGCACGACCCAGTCTTCTTCGGGAGAACCTCAGCCAGCGTGCCTCCTCTGATGTAGCTTGCAAATGGCCAAGAAATTAGAAAACTGGTGTTGAATGAGAAGAACGTCTTCAAGGGAACAGACATGGCAGCTGGCTGTCACTTTTCGGCAGTTATTAAGTGTTCCATAGAGAATTTTGTTTTGCATAAAAATAACAATACCTGAAATCAGACTTTCTGCATAGGCTGAGTGCCCACCATCATAGAGTGAACCCCTGTCCCTGACTGCCTATATCCACATATCCCATAACTCTCCTCTTTTCTGTTATCCAAAAGACATAGTTATGCCTTTAAATCTGCTTTAAAACACACACTGCTTTTTGAGCAGAAATGTATCAGAATATCAGCTGCTAATAACCTCTTCATTAAGCAGAAATGAAGAGGCCAGTTATCTGGAAAGGGCCTCAGGGAATAAGGAAACTATGTTTAAGCACTGAGGATCTACCATCAAATAGTTACTGATGTTCTATTATGAGCAGTCTAGTACCAAGTAGGGCTACAAATTAATTAACTCACTTATTCAGTCAATAACTCCCTCCCTTATTCATTCATTCAACAAGTACATCAGACACTAAAATAAAAATTCTGTCCTCGGGGCCGGCGCTGTGGCACAGCAGGTTAACACCCTAGCCTGAAGCACCAGTATCCCACGGGGCACCGGATTGAGACCCGACTGCTCCACTTCCGATCCAGCTCTCTGCTGTGGCCTGGGAAAGCAATGGAAGATGGCCCAACTCCCTGGGCCCCTGCATCCGCATGGGAGACCTGGAAGAAGCTCTTGGCTCCTGGCTTTGGATTGGCACAGCTCTGGCCGTTGCAGCCAATTGGGGAGTGAGCCATTGGCTGGAAGACCGACCTACCTCCCTCCCTCGCCCTGCCTCCCTCCCTGCCTCCCTCTTTGCCTCTCTCTGCCTCTACTCTCTCTGTGTAAATCTGACTTTCAAATAAAAATAAATAAATCTTTAAAAAATATATTCTATGGCCAGCGCCATGGCTCACTTGGTTAATCCTCCACCTGCGGCGCCGGCATCCCATATGGGCGCCAGTTCTAGTCCCGGTCGCTCCTCTTCCAGCTCTCTGCTGTCAATCCTCTTCCAGTCCAGCTCTCTACTGTGGCCCAAGAGGGCAGTGGAGGATGGCCCAAATGCTTGGGCCCCTGCACCCGCATGGAGAAAACAGGAAGAAGCGCCAGCTCCTGGCTTCAGATCGGTAAAGTATCACCTGTAGTGGCCATTGGGGAGTGAACCAACAGAAGGAAGACCTTTATCTCTGTCTCTCTCTCACTGTCTATAACTTTGTTTTATTTTTAAATAAAAATTTAAAAAAATAAAAAAATATTCTGTTCTCAGTGGGACTGTAATCCAGTAGAAGAAATAATATTTATAATTACAAAGGAGGAAGTATTAAATACTATGAATTTAAAAAACAGGGGCCAGTGTTGTGGTGCAGTGGGTTAAGCCACTACTTACAACTCCCCACATTTTATTAGAACACCAGCTGGAACCCCAGCTGCTCCAGTTCTGACCCAGTTCCCTGCTTATGAACCTGAGAAAAAGGCAGAGGATGGCACAAGTACTTGGGCCCCTGCCACTCATGTAGGACAGCCAGATGGAGTAACAGACTCCTGGCTTTGGCCTTGTAAAGCCACTGCTGTTGGGGCCATTTGAGGAGTAAACTGATGGATGGAAGATATTCTCATTCTCTAATTTCTCTCTCTCTTCCTCCCTCCCCTTCTTCCCTCCCTTTTTATTTCCTTCCTTCCCACCTCTCTCCATCATTCTTTCAAACAATTAAATAAATCTTTTAAATAATTATAAAAATTAGATAAGTGCTATGAAGCTGGGAAGTAGAGGAGATTCAGACTAGATGATGCTTCAGTGTGGCTTTGTGGAGAATGCATTTAACCTAGTGTAGAAGGATTGCTAAAACATGAGCATGGCAAGTGCAGGAGACAGCTAAGCATACTTCAGGGCATAAAAGAGCTAAAGTACAGTTGGCAGGGGCCAGGCCAGCAGGAGGTAGCAGGAGTCTGGGCGAGTGGATACGGAAGATAAAATGAAGAATATGCAGAAAGGGAGCAGGGGACTGCACACAGGAGCAGCCTATCTTGCTTTACCAGTGTGCCCAGGCCATTCTTTTTTTTTTTTTTTTTTTTTTTTAAGACTTACTTATTTATGTGAAAGTCAGAGTTACACAGAAAGAATGAAAAAGAGAGAAAGGTTTTCCATCTGCTGGCTCACTCCCCAACTGGCTGCAACGGTCAGAGCTAAGCCGATCTGAAACCAGGAGCTTCCTCCAGGTCTCCCACGCAGGTGCAGGGGCCCCAGCACTTGGGTCATCTTCTACTGCTTTCCCAGGCCACAGCAGAGAGCTGGATGGAAAGCGGAGCAGCCGGGACACAAACTGGCACCCATATGAGATGCCAGCACTGCACTGCAGGCGGTAGCTTTACCCACTGTACCATAGCAGCGGCCCACAGGGCCATTCTTATATTTATTTAGATGCCATGTCTTATTCTTCTGAAAGCATAATTTTACAGCTCTTAGAAATTCTCTACCCACAGAAACAACAGAGAAGGGGATGCTATATTATTCAAGGCAACAGAACAACTAAGAGGCTGATCTAAGACTATGGATGAGTTACCCTGAAATGAACAAACCTAGCAACCTTTCCATTTGCATCAAGCATTATGAACGTACTTATCACACATACATACACACACACATACATACACACACACACACGGGAGAAGAAGGTGAAAAAGAGAGACTGACTCTGAGGTTTACCAGGGGGTCATGGACTACAAATGGGTTAAGAAATAAAAAGCTGCATATTTTCACATCACATGAGACGTTTCATTTGGAAAAAAGGACTGAATTGGAAACATAGCTGGGTGGTACTACTGCCATCTTACATGTTAAAGTGATCATATTAAGTGTGTAATTGATCAGATAGATAGGATTAAGTGTTAAAGTGATCATATAAATAGGATAAAGTGCCTGGTAATAATAAAAGATAGAATTAAAAAGGACAAAAAGTTCTAACACAGGAAGCAGTCCACACAGCAGTGTTATAGAATGACAATCACTTTAAGTAACACTATGACCTCAGAATCAGCCGTTAAGGCATCCTAGTCTGGCTGAAAAGCCTGTGACAGCATTTCAGGCATGGAAAGCCAAGACACTGTGGCAAAAAATGTTCTACATGAAGGATCTCTGTGAATGAGTCACCAGCAGAAAGAAGTGGCCATAGAAGAAGAATATACTTTTCTCTAAAGGAAGGAGAGAACTTCCACTTTGCTTATGGCCTTGTCCAAATACTGATGGAGTTTGTGTATTCAAAAGGCTTCCATAGGCTAGAGAGCTCATGTCAAGAGATTTGGGTGGTCACTGACATCATATAAGAGTGTTAATTATTAAATTAACAACAGGAATCACTGTGCACTAACTCTCCATACAGGACCTCTGTCCTCAATGAGTTGTATCATGAGAGTTAACTATAAAACTAGTTCTCAAATAGTTTGTGCATGTATGTGTGTGTTCAAATTGTTGAAATCTTTACTTAGTATATAGTTGGTCTTCTGTGTACAAAGTTAATTGAGGGAAGGTTCCAAGATGGCAGAATAGAGAGGGAGCTTACTGATCTAGTCCAGGAGAAGAAGGTTTAATAAAAGTGGAGATAGTGTGGTGTCAGGGAAATTCAAATCAAAACCACATTGAGGTATCACCTCACCCCAGTTAGAATACTTTTATACAGAAATCAACATACAAATGCAAGCGAGGAAAGGGGAGAAAAGGTATCCTAATCCACTCTTGGTAGAGATGTAAACTGGTACAGCCACTGTGGAAGACAGTATACAGATACCTCAGAAACCTGAATATAGATCTACCAGAAGATCCAGCCATCTCACTCCTCAGAATTTACCCGAGGGAAATGAAATCAGTAAACAAAAGCGTTATCTGCACTCCCATGTTCATTTCAGCTCAATTCACAATAGCTAAGATATGGTTCAACCCAAATGCCCATAAACTGAAGACTGGATAAAGAAATTATGGGATATATACACCATAGAATACTACACAGTGGGGGAAAAAATGAAACAATAAAAAGCAGCCTCCACTTCCCGTAGCAGACCTGAGTCCTTGTAAAAGCTGGCATTCCAGAGATAGCAAAGCTTACCAAGGGCCACTCAGTAGACCAAGGACAGCTCAGTAGAGATTACCAAATAAAGTAACTCCCTGAACCCAAGCCAATCAGAGACCACCCTGTTCCACTAAGAGCAACCCGGAACAGCCCTGTCCAATCACCAAAAGCCCCCGTACTGTAAGCCCCCGCTGATGAAACCCTGTGGTTTTTTTCTTTTAAAAATGCTCCCAAACAAAGGCCAGGGCCTTCCTCCTTCCTCCGCTGCCCTGGCTGGTTGGATGGGGTCCCTGCCACGGCTTGTACTCCTAAATAAAACCTTGCTTTTGCATTTTGGTGTGATCGACTCTCTGGGGGTCTCTGCCGGGATCTAGCAATCTGGGCACAACACTCACAATGTCTATTATTAGAAATGCGTATGTTCCACTCAATAATTTTAATTATTGTAATTTAATGTAAAGACTCACAAACTCTAGTCTATGTGCAAGGATAACCATCACTGTTCTGTAAAAGCAAAAACCAGCAGATAGCAACCATTTAACAACAAGGAGACATTAATGGAAAAATTCTGGACCTTCTTAAAACAAAATGCTATTTAGTCATTAAAAATTCATATTCTCAAAGATATATGATAGTAAATTATATGACTTTTGAAAACATAGGCTGGCCGGTGCCATGGCTCACTAGGCTAATCCTCTGCCTTGCGGCGCCGGCACACCGGGTTCTAGTCCTGGTCGGGGCACCGGATTCTGTCCCAGTTGCCCCTCTTCCAGGCCAGCTCTCTGCTGTGGCCCGGGAGTGCAGTGGAGGATGGCCCAAAGGCTTGGGCCCTGCACCCCATGGGAGACCAGGAGAAGTACCTGGCTCCTGCCATCAGATCAGCGCGGTGCACTGGCCGCAGCACACCAGCCGCGGCGGCCATTGGAGGGTGAACCAACGGCAAAGGAAGACCTTTCTCTCTGTCTCTCTCTCTCACTGTCCACTCTGCCTGTCAAAAAAAAAAAAAGAAGAAAAGAAAAGAAAAGAAAAGAAAAGAAAAGAGAAAAAGAAAGAAAGAAAGAAAGAAAGAAAGAAAGAAAGAAAGAAAGAAAGAAAAGAAAAGAAAAGAAAAGAAAAGAAAAGAAAAGAAAAGAAAACATAGGCTACAATAGGGTAATTCAAAAAGTTGATGAGGAAGTGGAATTAAAAGACAAGTTGGGGGCCGGTGCTATGGTGTAGCAAGTAAAGCTGGCACCTGCAGTGCCAGCACTCCATATGGGTGCCGGTTCGAGTCCCAGCTGCTCCACTTCCAATCCAGCTCTCTGCTATGGCTTGGGAAAGCAGAAGATGGCCCAAGTCAGTGGGCCCCTGCACCAGCTTGGGAGACCCAGAAGAAGCTCCTGGTTCCTGGTTTAGGATCAGTGCATCTCTGGCTATTGCCACCATCTGGTGAGTAATCAGCTGATGGAAGACCTCCCTCCTTCCCTCCCTTCCTTTCTCCCTTGCCCTCTCTCCCTCCCTCCCTCCCTTTCTTTCTCTCTCTCTCTCTTTCTTTCTTTGCCTCTCTGTAACTCTACCTTTCAAAGAAATAAACAAATCTTAAAAAAAAAAAAAAAAAAGAGGCTGGTGCCGTGGCTCACTTGGTTAATCCTCCGCCTGCAGCGCCAGCATCCCATATGGGCACCGGGTTCTAGTCCCAGTTGATCCTCTTCCAGTCCAGCTCTCTGCTGTGGCCCAGGAGGGCAGTGGAGGATGGCCCAAGTGCTTGGGCCCCTGTACCCGCATGGAAGACCGGGAGGGAACACCTGGCTCCTGGCTTCGGATTGGCACAGCGCTGGCCATAACTGCCATTTGGGGAGTGAACCAACGGAAGGAAGACCTTTTTCTCTTCTCTCCCTCTCACTGTCTAACTCTACCTGTCAAATAAATTTAAAAAAAAAAAAAAAAAGACAAGTTTATTTTGGTGCCAAAAAAAAATGAAATCTACCCATAGTTTTTAGTAACACATTTTCCATGAACTCTTTGAAGACCCCCTCAAATCATTATAGTGTGGTCCTAGTTATATTTTTAAAAGATTCACCATATTCTTGTGATGATACTAAAGGAAAAGCTCTAAGCTGTTAACCAATGGGTCTGTCTGGATGCTGACTACATGAGCAATCGCTTTGTCCCACTCTTGCAGCATCAGAATTTCTTACAAAACCTACAAGAGAATGACAGTATATTGATGTTTTTAGCTTTATTTGGCAATATATGAGTGTATCAGTTCTTTATAGTGGCACTGATGCTTATGATGCCTCTGTCCCAAAGATACCTTAATGATACACACATCTCAAGCACCTACATACTAGACTCCAACGAAACAGCAGCTATTGAATGTTTCCCTTTAAAATTAAAGAGGAGAAAGATGCTACGAACTATTATATTAATCAAGGAAAGGGAATGACATCAATGCCTTGAAATGCCAGAGTTCAAACATGCTCCTGTTAATCTTTTGCCTGAATCCAGGTATTTTATATAAAATGCTTTAGAAAAGCTTTTTTTTGCTTAATGGGAAAGACTACAGATCCCAGAGTGAAAATCTCTATATCCCAAAAGGAACACTCTCTCTCTCCGGTAATATCTCATTTTGTACTTAGGCACTTGCTACAAGCTCTCCAGGGCCACAGTAAAATGCTTGACCTCCTTCCCTGAGTCCTTCGTTCCTGCTCATCTCATCTGGATCTGCTGTTTATGTTTAACCTACAAGCCAGCAGAGTAAGATCGTGTCTTCAAATTTTACGAGTTGAGCATTTTGTGTAGCTTGGTTTAGGAATGAATTCCACAAATGGAACAAGTGCTAACCCAGCATTTAACTGAACTTGACATTTTATCAAATGTTAGTATGTAGCCAGTCCATTCTGTATTCTGTTCAAGATAGCCAAGCCTGCCTTCCTCCGCAGGTTAGTTTGTGAATGGAAAAAGATTTTCAACCAGACCACTAGCACCTTTTCCTAACAGGAAACAAGAGATAGTTTATACCTCTGAACCATGTTTCTAATACAAAGCTGGAATTATGGAAGGTAGGCATTCATTAAGCCAGCCTCTCTCTTGCTCCTGAATCATCTTCTCTTCTTCTTTATCCAGGTCACTGTCTATGCAGTCACTTCCATTCTAGTATCCTAGATTGGTTATCTCCAAACTTAGCTGACCACAGAGCGCTACAGGAGACCGTAAGGCACATTCAGATCCAAATGGACCAAGGTGAAATATCAAAAAGGAACTAACTGCAAAAAAGGTCTTATGAATTTTCTTTAAAAGAACAAAAACTGAATTCTACTTTTAATAAAGAACTCAAATAGATGATATTTTAAAATTACAGAAAAGGTATGGTCGATAAACTGGTAGTGATGTGTGAATGTGCACCGACTAATCCATCCATTCATTGACTGCTCACAGTGACTGTGCATGTCACAGTCAAACTTATGAGAGTAACCTCCTCTCATCAGTGCCACACAATGCCAAAGCACTTGCAGTCAACCTGGCAAATGTTTCAGTCAGAAATATCCTTAAAAAGAGTGAGTAATGTCAATATTTACCCCAAGTCAAACATTCAAATACAGTGTGAATGTACTGCTTTGCACGATGAATCACGAAGAACTCCTCCTTCTGTGATGAACTGCAAGCACACATCTATAAAACTGAACTGCAATTACTTCAGGAGGGAACTTGGCGGCTTTGTCTCTCCAGCAAGACTACAGACATCTTGGTATCTACAGATTATCATGGCCTTCCTTCTTGGCAATTTCCCAGACACCTAGCATGGGCCTTGACTGAGAAGAAATACTCAAAGGTCAATTTCAATACTCTAGATACAACAACAAAACCCTTTTCTCTTCAAAAAAAGGGGTACATTATCAACATTATGATGTTCATTTATAGTTCTCTGGTAAGTTCGCCAATGAATGGGCTCTTTTTCCAAAGAAGGCATTAGTTCTCAAAGGCACCAGATAATTGGACTTCAATTCTAATGACAAAATAGGCAATGACTTGACCTGCTGGATGATGACTGGGCATGAAAAACCAGGCTCTTCCCTGGTTAGCACACAGAGTAGATAGATGGACGACAGCACTAGGTGCCCAGGATTCAAGGAAGAAAACTGGTCATGGTACTGCTCAAGACAACTGTAGTCCTGAGAGAGACAAGGCCAGAACAAGTTAATCAGCAGTACTGAGAAAGATCCACTGGGTCAGGCAGAGTGGTCCTGGCACAGCCAGCCTTAATGTCTACAGCTTCCCTCATCTGGTCCCAACCAGCAAAGCCAGTGGCTAACTATCAGAATGCCAACCTTTCGTGACATTTTTAAGGGCCAGCATAAAAACTAAGCAAGGAAACACAAAGAACTAAAACACCCTCCCATAGTTGACCCCAAGTCAGTAGAAGCCAGGGTGTGATCTCCCAGTCCTGAGTGGCAACAGAGCAAGTTGTCACCAACCATGGCTCGTAAGGCATGGAGCCTAGGAAACAGCTTCAGGAGATCCACCCTGCAGGGTTAGCACACAGCCTAACAGCACAGCGAGAGTGAGAGCAGGTGTGGGGTGGTAAGGTACAGAGGCACTGCCAGCGGCAGGGTTCAGAAGTCACTCAAGCTTCCCACCCAGCCCAGAGGCCTGGGAAGAGAAGCAGGTCAAGGAGACACACAGCAGAGCTCCAGCCCGAGGTCTCAGCAGGGAAGCATCAGGGAAGAAGATCAGATGGAACCCCACTCACCTCTATGGGGATTGACGACCACTTACTGAGGGAAAGCCAAGCAGAGAGCACCAAGACCCTACAGTTGGATGTTTTTCCTGACATGGTGAATTGCTTTCCTCAAGTGGGAAATAAAGGTTTCTGGGACAAGCACAGGATTTCTAAACAGCAGCATTTTTCCTAGTCATTTTGCAATTCTAAAACTACAAATTAGACCAGTCCTTCCGTAGCCATACAGGAAGAATATGGAATTGTGTGGCTAACTACACTGCAGGGGATAAACAGCTCTGCTGTCTGCTAACACGGTCTTGTGCTGGGTTTGGGCCAATGTCCATTTGGTTAAGTGAAATGTCATCTCTGCTTCCCATGTCTGACCTCTGGCAGTACAAAGCGCTCGGAACCATCAGCTCTGCAAAAGCAGAGCTGTATCCTGTCCAACGAAGCATGCCCTGTGTAACAGAGGAAAAGGGACCTACTGCACATGGATGGTGCAATAATGGTTCATTAAACTGCTCAGTTATTTTCTATACTTTTGTAACCCAACAACAGAAAGCTTATTAAATAAGGCAGACATATATCCTGGGTGTTTGCCCCCTCCAAAAGTCATGTGACAACTTAATCCCCAATGTTCTATCTTAACAGTGTTTGGAGGTGGGGCCTTTGGAGGGTAACCAGGATTAGATGAGATCAGCAGGGTGAGAACCATGGCTGCAACAGTGCCTGTAAAAGAGGAGGACCCTAACTGACACAGCTCGCTCTGCCTCGCACCTGACACCACCACCATGCAGCAAGAAGATAGCAGGGGTGATCTTCAACTTTTCTGTCTTCAGAACTGTAAGCCAAACTTCTATTCTTTATAAATTACCCAGTATTTGATATTCAGTTATAGTAAGAGAAAGTGGAATAACACAATGTATAAATACATACAATATAAGATAGAAAGTATTTATCAGCTACCGGACCCTCACTGTGCCTCACGTCTTGTGCTTACACTGTGTAGAATTTCTCATTTAATGTTCACTCAATTATACAAGGGCAGCTTTTGTTTCACTTTACAGATTAAATAAGTGAATAAATAAGCCTGAATGCACCAGATTAAGTAAGGAGAGGCAAAGCTGCCCACATCTGAAGTGAATAAGTTGCTTTTACCTCTAACTGGACAGGCCAGAAGGCTACATAGGCAGCAGGACATACATAGTGTCCAAGGGACACTACAACCCTGGCATTCTCACTGGTCTGCGGACAAGGCCGGGATGTGAGACTTCTTTCCATCTCTTTTCATATGATACCTTGTTGGTAAGCAATCAGTGTTTTCTCCTCTTTCTTTTAAAATATGACTCAAAAGTCAAAGAGAGAAATTACCGGAAGAGCTGAACAAGAGACAAGATAAGAGTGAAAAAAAAAAGGATGGGAGGGGAGGGGAGGGGAGGGGAGGGAAGAAAGGAAGAGAAAAGCTTGATCTGTAAAGCCAGAAATTCTCTAAAATATGCCCCAACTAAAAATAATGCTATTGAAGGCTTAAATGTATATGTGTGTGTGTGTGTGTGTGTGTGTGCGCGTGCATGTTTCATAAAGCTAGCCCTACCCCAAAGGCGCTTCTCCTGGTCCCCCACGGGGTGCAGGGCCCAAGCACTTGGGCCATCCTCCACTGCACTCCCGGGCCACAGCAGAGAGCTTGCCTGGAAGAGGGGCAACTGGGACAGAATCCGGCGCCCCAACCGGGACTAGAACCTGGTGTGCCGGCGCCACTAGGCGGAGGATTAGCCTATTGAGCCGCGGCGCTGGCCGGCTTGTTTTTATTCTTTACTTTTTTTTCCCCTTTCATATTTATCGATGAACTCTATTTGGGGTAGGGCTAGCTTTATGAGTATAAATATTAACAGAAAGTTGAGCTGTAAAAAATAAGAATCGGAAGGGAAGAGGGGGGAGGCAGAAGGAGGACAGGAGTATGGGTGGGAGGGGGGTTGAGAGGAAGAAGAATCATGTTCCCAGATCTATATATATTAAATGTATGATGTTGTATTCCTTAAAATAAGTTATAAAAAAGTATTTCATAAGGAAAATTTCTTTGTGATCTTAGAATAATATGAAATTGAGAAAGGGATGTGGAGAACATATACAAAATATACAGAGATAATTCAAATTTGTTTTTAAAAAGGATTGCCAACTCATATTGGTATTTTGCTTTAATTCTTCTCCTAATAACTAAAGGATTTTCCATGTATTCTTTTCTTCCTTCGTTTCTCCTTTTCTCTTTCCAGGTATAGGAATGATAATTTAACTGTTCAATTGTTTTCAACCATCTATGATTAAACTCTCCAATAAAAGTTTGAAAGTACAATAAAGTTATCACCTTAATTGAACAGTTATTGGTATTTTACTTCATTTTTAAAAATCTCATACATGTATGCATGTGCATTTGTTCAATTTTTAAAAGCTCTAGCCTTATATTCCTTATTTATTAATCCAGACTACAGATTTCATGTTTTTCACAGATATAATTCTAAGAGGATAATCATACTTGCCTCCCTTTCTCCCACCCTTCCTTCAAAAACCCCTCCTCCTTTCCTAATTTTTGTAATAACTTTTTGTAGTTCATATACACAGCTCTTTTTTTAACAGATCCATTTATCCATTTGAAAGGCAGAGAGAGAGAGAGTGTGAGGTCATCCATCCGCTGGTTCAGAACATAATAATACTTCCCACCCTCTTATTTTTCTTTTAATTTTTACAATGACATAATTTCAATTTACTTTATAATCACAAACTTAATTCTCTAGTAGATAAAGAATTCAACAAGTAGAAGGTAAAATTAATGTTTATCAGTGAAACTGACATTTTGAGATTTGATGATTGTGTAATGTCCTCATCCATACTCTTGAGGAATACTTTCAAGTTGGATGTCTGTCCCACCTGTCACTCACTTCAAACTGCTATTTTTAGGGGCCCTTCTGAGTTGCAGCTTCTTACCTATTACTACAGACTGAATGTGTTCCCTAAATTCATACTGAAACCTAACCCCCAATTAACAGTGTTTGGAGGTGAGCCTTGGGGGTATAATGAAGACATAAGCATTCTGCACTGTGTATACATGGGAGAGCTCCCTGCTACTGTGCCTGGGAAGGCAATGGAAGACGGCCCAAGTGCTTTGCCCCCTGCACCTACGTGGGAGACCCAGAGAAAGCTCCTGGCTCCTGGATTCAACCTGTTCCAGCCTTGGTCATTGTGGTAATTTGGGGGGAACCAGAGAGGATGGAAGATCGATCTCCCCATCTTTCCCACTCTCTAATTCTGACTTTCAAATAAATATTTAAAAAAAAAAAGGAAAACAAAATGATGTCCCTACTGAACATGTACACTTCTTTCTTTCTTGTCACTGTACCTTAAACAACATAGTATAACAAATATTTACTTACCATTTGCATTGCATTAAGGGTTATACGTTATCTAAAAATGATTTAAAAGTATATAGCATGGGGTAGATGTTTGGCTCAGAGGTTAAGATGCTGGTTGGGATATCTGCATCCCCCAGTGCCTGGGATCAAGTCCACCCCACTTACAATCCAGCTTTCTGCTAATGGAATGCACTGTGAGAGGCAGCAGGGGATGATTCAAGTATGTGGATCCCTGCTACCCACATGGAAGATCTGAATTGAGTTCCAGGCTCCTGGCTCCAGCCTGTTCAGTCGCAACTGTGGGCATCTGGAGAGTGAAACAGTGAATGAAAGCCCTATCTCTATCTCTACTTTCAAAAAATGACAACAAATAAATTTTTAACACTTTAAGTATATGGCAGGAAGTGCATAGATTATATGTAAACACCGTATTTTTTATAAGAGATTTAGGTATCTGCAGATTTCCCCATAGGAGGTCTTGGAGCCAATCCCCCACAGATAATGAGGGATGACATAATATCAAAATATTATGAATATATTATCAAAATTGAGTCTCCTAAGAATGAAAGTAAAATCTTAGCTATAATTATTACTAGTTAGATAAAAAACTACTAAAAATTTTCAAAGCAAATAGTTTTTAGTTCTTTGGTAACTTCTCCTTGAACGAATAAAGATTCTCTTAGCAAATAAATTTTGCTATGTTCCTGACTATGCATATGTACCCTTATGATCTGCTTATTCCAAAAACTGGTAAAACATAATTCAGATAAATTACATAAATGGTTTTAGCAACAAACATGGAAACAATGATTATTTAGTATTCATGTCACTAGGTACAAATAGTTGATAATCAAGCTGATAAACTTTTCTCTCAAATCAAAAAAAAAAAAAAAAAAACAAACAAACACATATTCTAGGGGCCGGCACCGTGGCTCACTTGGTTAATCTTCCGCCTGCGGTGCCGGCATCCCATATGGGCACCAGGTTCTAGTCCCAGTTGCTCCTCTTCCAGTCCAGCTCTCTGCTGTGGCCCGGGAAGGCAGTGGAGGATGGCCCAAGTGCTTGGGTCCTGCACCCACATGGGTGACCAGGAGGAAACACCTGGCTCCTGGCTTCGGATCAGTGTAGTTCTGACAGTGGTGGCCATTTTGGGGGGTGTCTAACTCTGTCAAATAAATAAGGAAACACATATTTTACCACATATATTGAGAAGTGCATATTTTTAAAATCTAGACCCTTAAATCCTCTTACTACCTTCCTCCTTCCCCAAATCTCACTGAGTTCCCTCCCTATGCCCCACATCACTCAGCTAGGATCCTTTCTATGTCCTCTCTCTTCCTTTTCAATCTTGGTAAGATGCACCTGACCTCTTTCCTAGCAATCTGTCTTGTGTTTCCTTACTCAGCCTTGTTCACTTACTTTCCCTTGAATGTGTTTGTTAAAGAAACATCACTAACATGTGGCTTTGTGCCTTTGTCCTCACCCTTCAAACCATGTTACTTCCTCTATGACTCATAGCAGGTGAAAAATCTTGTTTCCTATTGCAACAAAACAGGGTGGACTAGGTAATTTCTTATCTTTCCCACCACCTCACAAGGGATAAAGTATTAGAGAGGGGAAGGAAAACCATGGGAATATGTTGGATATGAGGAATGATAAAGAAAAGAATAGAGAAATAGCATTGAGGTTGACTCCTTGAGGGTTAGGATTTAGCAAGATTGCTTCAACATTCTAGAAATCACAGCAAAATAGCAAGAGAAGCTCAAATCACGGGTAATCAAAGGAAAGCAAAAAATGAAATTCAACTTTACATGAAGAAACCTGACAAAAATTGAAAATTAGAAATGCCAAGCACTGGTGGAGATCTGGAGAAACAGGAACGCACTAAGAATTGCTGGTCTAAGAAGAGTTGGGTAGGACCACCTGGAGAGCAATCCAACTACTTAGTCAAATTATTAGGACCCAACAATTTCACTTCCATGTATATACCCCAGAGAAATGCTCATATGCAATCAAAAAAGGCTACTGGGGCAGGCATTTGGAACAGTAGTTAGGTGACTACTTGGGACACCTGCACCCCATATTGAAGTGCCTGATTCCAGCCCCAGTTCCTGCACTTCTGATCCCAACTTTTTGCTAATACATACCCTTAGGAGGCAGCAAATTATAGCTCAAGTACTTGGGTCATTGCCACTCACACAGAAGACTTGGCTTCTGCCAGGACCAGCCCTGGCTATTACTGGCATTTGAGGAGAAAAACCAGTGGATGGAAGACTTCTGTTTACCTCTGTCTCTCTGCTTTTCAAAGAAAATGAAAAAAATATTTTTAAAGTTGTTGTAAATGGTAGCATTGTTTGTGTGGAAGAGAGCTGGAGGGAATCCAGCGGAGTACTACCAGGTAAGATGTGATGGATGTGCTAGGGAGAAGCACGGCAGAGATGCTGCAGTAGGTTGGATGTACTCCAGCAACACAGATATATCCTAAAACTGCAAGCCTTAGGGAGAGGAAAGCAGCAACACATTTGCAACGATACATGAACACAAAACAACACAGAAGTTATAATACATCCAAACAAACAAAGATGCTAAAATTGACTGTGAAGACAGGGAATCCAAGTAAGGTTTGAGAATAAAAGGAAATAAACAAATAAATATTGAGAGGATCTGTACAACCAATGCAGATAATGTGTCTTATAACAATGAACACGATTAATTCAGCTCTCTGCAAAATAAAAGAAGAAACTCCCAACTCTGGGAGACAGGCACATGGAACTTGAAACTGGGGAAAAGTTAGTCAATCTCTCTAAGCCTCAGTAAAGAACCCTATTTAAAAAACGGGCAGCTGCCCAGCACCGTGGCACAGCAGGACGCCCACATCCTCTATCAGTGTGCCTGGTCGAGTCCCAGCTACTGCGCACTTCTCATCGAACTTCCTCCTAATGCAATGGGGAGGGGAGGCAGCAGGTGACAGCCCAAGTGCTTGGGTTCCTGCCGCCCACATGGGATCAGATGGAGTTCCCCGCTTCTGGCTTCAGCTGGCCCAACTCTGGCTGTTGCGGAATAAATCAGCAGAAAGAAGTTCCTTCTCTCTTTTTATTCTTTCTCTCTCTCCTCATCTCACCACCCCCCAGTCACTCTGCCTTTCAAGTAAAGATAAAAAAATCTTTTTTAATGGGCAAAGAACCTAGACAATTCTTTTTATTTTTTAATTTTATTTGTTATACAAGTTTCATGTATTTCATATACACAGATTTAGGAACATAGTGATACCTCTCCCACACTCCAAACCTTCCTCCTCCCTCTTACATTCCCACTCCTAATTTTTACAAAGATCTTAAATAGACAGGTCTTAAAAGAAGACATACAAATGAAAAAAATGTTCAGCATCACTAATGTTCAGTGACATGCAGATCAAAACCACAATGAGATAGATCACCTTACACCTGTAAGGATGGCTATCATCCAAAAGTCGAGTGACAAGCATTGGCGAGGATGTAGAGTGATGTAGATCTTTACAACTGTTGATGTAAATGCAAATTGGCACAGCCATTCTTGGGAAAGTGTGGAGGTCCCTCAGAGATGGAGAGAAGACGGTTAATGTGTAGGTAGGTACGGCTGCAGGGGAGGGGTAACTTCTAATGTTCTAATTAATTATTTCAAAAGGGCTAATACAGAGTATTTTTTTAAGATTTATTTATTTATTTATTTATTTGAAAGGCAGAGTGGCAGAGAGAGAGGCCTAATCTGCTAAGACCCTCATCTTGGTGGGATGTGTGCCCTCTAGAACTGTGGGACAATGAACTTCTGTTGTTGAAGACATTCAGTAGCTGGTGCTCTGTAATGGCAGCCCCAGCAAACTAAAACACTGAGCAAAGGGTATACGGATGTTTTCTGTACTACAGTCCAACTTAACTAAAATGTCAAATTATTTCCAAAGCAAAAATAGTGAATTCCTACCGAGCACCTTCCACACAGCTGACGCTAATCAAAGTACTGGTAACCAGGAGCAGGACAAACAAGGATTCCTGAGCTCCTACCCTCACCGCTATCAGACCTGCACTGGTTAGCTCTTAGGGCCCCACCTGCTCAGTATGAGTTTCCCAAGGGACGTAAATGAATTAAAAATTAAGGCAAAAGAACACTCAGAGTTGCTTCCGTAGCAGCCGGGCTCCCCACACCCATCTCAGGACACAACTCATTTCTAATGACAAGTGACTGTCAAAGGAACAAGAATCAGAGAAAGCATTGAGAGAAAACAGTTTATTATGCTCAGACCAACAAAACGCTTCCCCTGTGAGCAGCCTGCCAGGACAGGAGTGTTGCTTGTTAAAGAACAAGCCCTTGTAATGAAATACTAAAATGAGATTTGAATCACACTCTCAGTAACATTCTTCAGAGTTTACTGTGTGTTTCCTTTATTTCTGTATCCACAGAACTTGTCCAAAAATTGTATCAAAGGGCTGGGCTTTGTCCAGAGGAGAATCCCGGCTTTTGCAGTTCACAGGCTGCTTGATGTCAGAGATGATGTTCTTTTATCAATATCACATTAAGTAAGAATTGATGAGAACCCTGTTGCAGTAATTATGATACATGTGCTGTGACCCTAGGAATCTAATGTATTAATAAATGCCTTTTAAGAATTAATTAATAAGAAATTTAGACATGTTAAAGGTAGCACTGATCAACAGGAAGTTTATTAGAAATTTTATGAATAAAAATAGGCTTTGTTAAATCAACAAACTCAGGAGAACAGATTTATGTATACACAGTGTTATAGAAAAGAGGATACGACTGAACAATAAACATACCCTTGGCAGCAAGAGAGTGACTTAATTACAGTCTGACTTTGACCAGACAAAAACCAGACAGAGAACACACCACTGCTGGCTACAGGCAGCTAAAGCAGAGGCGACGCAGCCTTCTGCCCTTCTGGGGCTGCCGCTTCTGTTTCCTACTTAACTCCGGGTCAACATTAACTCTAGAAGCTGCTGCGGAATGCCTCTCCTTATTGTTCCCATCCACGGCGATGCCACCCTTTTCTGAACCCCGAATCACGCTTCTCTGTACAGTTCACTTGGCAGTTAGCACTACCACTTTTCTCATGTGCTTCACACCCCAAATGAATGTGAATCACCTCTGAAGACTAAGGACCCATCTATCCACATGGGTAATGGGTGCCCTACATGCTAATAATTCTGCAATTCTTTGAACACACTATCTGCCCCTCAATCCATTCTCCCTACAACAGCAAGTTATCTTAAAACTTCAGCTAGGTTATTTCACACTCCCTCCACCACCCCTTACAAACCCGTCATCCGCCTCAAGCTCCTCACAACTGCCTGAAGTGCTGTCTCTCCTCCTTTCCACGAAGTCTGCCCCACAGCCACCAGCAGGAAAAAACCTGCCTCCCACCTGCCTTGTCTCAGCAAAGTTCACCTGCGCAACAGACCCTCCCCTGATCACTCTACTGGAAGCACATGTCTACATTCCTTGCCGTTTCGGCACCCGGTGTTTCTATCATAGTGTTTCATCATTCATCTGTTTACAGCTATCTTAGCCCTCACTGTCCTTGCAAGACAAAGATGGTCTCTGAGAGTAAAACACCTATCTTGATACAAACCAGGTGCAATGCCAAGTAATTATTTAACTTGCACTGAATTGAGAAAATATAACACTGAAAACATGAGATCTGAAAAATGTTCTAAATTAACTTCTATTTCACTGACAAATAACAAATTCTAGAGTACACACTGATGTTATGGCATATACAGTGTGGAATAACTGAATCAAGCTAATTAATGCTTCCATCATCTTAGATTCTTATCATTTATTCATTCTGTGTAACTGCAACTTTGTACCTTTTGACCAACATATCATCCCTCTTGCACTCCCTAGCCCCAGGTAACCAACTTTTTTTAAGTTTCCACATAGATTTTGCCTCTCTGAGTCTGGATGTTTCATTTGGCCTAATGTCCTCCAGATAGATTTAGGTTGCTGCAAATAACAATTTCCTTTTCTTATAAGGCTGAACAATTCCATTAACTATAAATACCACATCTATATCAACCACCTTTTTAATTACTTTAAAATACCTGAGAGGAGGGGCTGGTGCTATGGCATAGTGGGCTAAGCCTCCACCTGCAGCACCAGCATCCCCTATGGGCACCAGTTCTAATCCCAGCTGCTCCTCTTCTGATCCAGCTCTCTGCTATGGCCTAGGAAAGCAGCTGATGATGGCCCAAGTGCTTGGGCCCCTGCACCCATGGGGGAGACCCAGAGGAAGCTCCTGGCTCCCAGCTTTAGACTGGCACAAATCTGGCCGTTGCAGCCAATTGGGGAGTGAATCATCGGGTGGAAGACCTCTCTCTCTGCCTCTCAAGTAAATAAATAAAATCTTAAAATACCTGAGAGGACCTTCTCAAAAAAAAAAAAAAATCATGTTGCCTAATGGTTTGAAGGTAGGTACACAGTTCAAGTCAGAGTGGCTCCATTATTCTGACATCCAGTGGAGACTAGCAATGGTGGGGCTAGTGCAGAGAAACTACCTCCTGGTGATCCAGGAAAGCAGTAGAGAAGCAAGGTCTAACCTGTCAGCCTCACCTTAACAGCTAAGATCAAATCCACACCCTAATCCATCAGCATTAATCTATTAACTGCTAATGTAAGAATTTAGGGTTGAAACATCTGTATGAGTTTGGGAAGCCACGGGCTGTTCAACCCATTACAATATATATGGTAACCATCCTACTTTTTATTGAACCTCCATACTGCTATCTATTATGACTACAATTTACATCCTACTGACAGAGCACAAGGGCTCCCGCTTTGTGGGGAGCAACTCGGACTGGACTGAGTTACTGGAATTAAGACTTATTCTATGCATCTGCTCTCCCACAATATGGCGCTGGGAGAGGAGAAAACAGCTTCTACGCAGCTGCCTCTTGCCAACTTGAGTGATGACCTCCAGGAGCTGATCCTGCTCCTGATTGGAGGAGAGCAGCGTACTCGGCGTGTGGGCAGCCGAGTTGGGATTGGCGGAAGAGGACTATAAAGGAGGAGAGAGACAACATGCACCAGGAACATCTAAGGGGAACACCTATCTGAAGGAACACCTGTGCAGCCCCCGAGAGAGCCGGCCGGCGGTGTGCCGCTCCCCCGCGGAAGTGGGGAATGTGGCAGGGGGAACCGCCCTTCCACGGAGGTGGAAGGGTCGGTAGCCAACCCGGGAAGAACCAGCAGCAAACCCGGGGAGGGCCGAGCAGACGAGAGAACAGCGCAGGGTCCTGTGTCGTTCCTCCACGAAGACGGGGAGTGACACCTCTTCTCCACATCCTTTCCAGCAATTGCTACCTTTCATCTTTCTGATGCTAGCCATTCTGACGGGTGTGACGAGATACTTCACTGTGGTTTTGATCTGTTTCCCTAATGTTTAGTGATGTTGAACATGTGTTCTCATATCCGTTGACCTTTTGTAAGTCTTCTTTTAGCACATATCTATTAGGTTCTTTGCCCATGTTTTAATCTGGTTATTTTGTTTTTTTTTTCCTATTCACTTATGAGTTCCTTGCATCTGTTGGGTATTAATCCTTTATCAGATGTATTGTTTCCAATTTTTTTTCTCAATCTGTAGTTTGTCTCCTCACTCTGTTAAATGTTAGTTTGATATAATCCCATTTGTCTATTTTTGCTTTTGTTGCCCAAACTTTTAGGATCAAATTAACAAATTATGGGATATGTACACCATGGAATACTCAGATTTATTTTTATACATTTTTTTATTTAATAAATGTGAATTTACAAAGTTCAACTTTTGTATTGTTGTGGCTTCCCCCCCCCCAACCTCCCTCCCTCCCACGGCCCTCCCCTCTCCCATCCCGCCCTTCATCGAGTTTCATTTTCAATTACCTTCATATACTGAAGATCAACTTAGTATACACTAAGCAAGGATTTCAACAGGCTGCACTCACACAACCCCACAAGGTATAGGGTATTGTTCGACTAGTAGTGTTGTCTTTAAGTTTCATAGTAAAACACATTAAGGACAGAGATCCTACGTGGGGAGCATGTACCCAGTGACTCCCATTGTTAACAATTGGCACTCTTATTTATGACATCAGCAATCATCCGAGGCTCTTGCCATGAGCTGTCGAGGCTATGGAAGCCCCTTGAGTTCACCGACTCTGAACTTGTTTAGTCAAGGACATATCACAGTGGAGGTTCCTTCCTCCCTTCGGAGAAAGGCGCCTCCCTCCTTGATGGCCTGTTCCTTCTGCTGGGGTCTTGTTCACCAGGATCTTTCATTTAGGTTGTTTTTGCCACCATGTCATGGCTTTCCATGCCTACTCACAGAGATTTAAAAAGAAAATGAAATCCTGTGTTTGAAACAAAATGGATGAAACTGGAAAACATCACACTTAGTGAAATAATTCAGTCCCAAAAGGACAAACACCATCTGTTCTCCTTGATCTGTGATAATAGAGTACCTAAGAAGTAACCTATAGAAGTGAAACTGACACTTTGAGATGTAACGACTTTGAGCAGCCCTTGTCTCAACTGTTGAAGAAAACCTTTTTTCTTACTATTTGTTGAACTTTTTTTAAAAGATTTATTTGAAAGTCAGAGTTACACACAGAAGGAGAGGCAGAGAGAGAGAGAGAGAGAGAGAGAGAGAGAGAGAGAGAGAGGTCTACTATCTGCTGGTTCACTCTCCGATTGGCTGCAACGGCCGGAGCTGCGCCAATTTGAAGCCAGGAGCCAAAAGCTTCTTCCAAGTCTCCCACATGGGTGCAGAGGCCCAAGGCTTTACCCGCTATGCCACAGCACCGGCCCCAAACTCTTAGTACAGAGTTAACCGTATGTGTATAAATTTAACTGAAAATAGATCTTAGTTAAAAATAAGAATGGGAATAGGAGAGGGAGGAGGAAGAATGGTGAGAGAGTGGGTATAATGGGAAGAATAACTATGTACCTAAAGTTGTATTTATGAAATGCATGAAGTTTGTATTTCTTAAATAAAAGGTTTCTTGTAAGAAAAATAAATTACTTCCCAGACCAACCTTATATAGTTTTTCCACATTCTGCTTTCTTCTAGTATTTTTATTTTTTTTTAAAGATTTATTTATGTATTTGAAAGTCACAGTTTCGCAGAGAGAGAGAGAGGGCTTCCAACTACTAGTTCACTCCCCAGTTGGCAGCAATGGCTGTGCCGATCTGAAGCCAGGAGCCAGGAGCTTCTTCCGGATCTCCCACATGGATGCAGGGGCCCAAGGACTTGGGCCATCTTCTACTGCTTTCCCAGGCCATAGCAGAGAGCTGGACTGGAAGTGGAGCAGCCGGGACTCAAACCAGTGTGGATATGGGATGCCAGCATTGTAGACGGCGGCTTTACCCACCATGCCACAGTGCTGGCCCCAGTATTTTTATACTTTCAAGTCTTTCATTTAAGTCTGCACTCCATTTTGGGTTGATACTTTTTAAATTTGTATTTATTTATTCGAGAGGCAAACAGAAAAAGAGAGTGAGCTCCCATCCACTGGTTCCCTCCTCAAATGCTTGGCAATGGCCAGCGCTGAACCACTGCAAAGCCAGCAGCTGGAGACAATCTAGGTCTTTTACACAGCTGGCAGAGACCCAGCCACCTGAGCCATCATCACGGCCTCTCTCAGCCTGCACTCGCATGAAGTGGAACCGGGAGCCAGAGTGAGGACTCAAACCAAGGTACTCTAATGCAGAGCGCAGTAGCTAGTGGATATTTTTTTAAATGGTGTGAGGTAATGGTCCAATTTCATGTGGATATCCAACAACCTTTACTGAACAAATGCCCTTTTTCTAGAGTGCGCTCTTGGTATCTTTTTCAAAAATAAATTCACCATAAATTTGAGTTCATTTCTGGCTCCAGTCTCTTCCTCTGATTGATGTTTCTATTTTTATGCCATTATTAGGCTATTTCGATTACTACACATTTGTAGTTCTATATATTTTGAAGATTGGCCATGTGATACCTCCAGCTATGTTCTTATTACTCAAGATTGCTCTGGCTATTTGGGATTTTTTTGTGGTCCCATTTGAATGTTAGCATTGCTTGTCCTATTTATGTGAAAAATGGCATTGACTTATATGCTGAGTTAATTAATCGATAAAACTGTAGCTGAAGAATGTGCTCTAAATTCTAAATCTAAGCTTGTGATGGCATACAAACATTAATAATTCAGAGAGCTAAAGCAGGTGCAACACAGTCAAGTTTTGGATGAAGAGCATGAAGGGAAACTTCAGGGACAAGAGAGAAGCTGGCAAGAAAGTCCTAGTGGATGAGATGAACAGGAAATTAATTTCCAGTGCCAGAGCTTCTTGCCTACAACACCTTTATAACAATATACCGGGGCCAGTGTTGTGGCGCAGCGGGTTAAAGCCCCTGCCTGCAGCGTCGGCATCCCATATGGGCGCTGGTTCACAACCTGTCTGCTCCTCTACCAATCCAGCTCTCTGCTATGGTTGGGAAAGCAGTAGAAGATGGCCCAAGTCCTTGGGTTCCTGCACTGTGTGGGAGACCTGAAGGAAGCTCCTGGCTTCAGATTGGCCCAGCTCTGGCAGTTGCAGCCATTAGGGGAGTGAACACGTTGAATGGAAGACCTCTCTCTCTCTGGCTCTACCTCTTTCTGTAACTCTTTCAAATAAATAAAATAATTCTTTGAAAAAAATACCAATCAACAAATGGATAAACATTAAAACATTAGGCAACACCAAGTAGTATGAAGAAACAGAGCTAAGAGCCCACTATACCAGTAGGAGCATAAAGTGGTATAACCAACCACTTTGAAAACAATTTGGCATTATCAAGTAAAGTTAAACATGCAGTCAGTCTCCTTGGCACACAACAATTTGACAGTCCCAGTGCCTAGAAAAGTCTCAAATGTGTACCTATGTAACACACAGGGAAGGCATGTATCAGGAGTCATGAACAAGAATATTGATAGTGCGTTAGCTGTTCATAAGAGAATGGATAAATGCTACATATTCACAAAGTGAGCATGAATGAAAAACAACATGAATAAATCTCAAACAATGCTGAGCAGAAAAAGCAAAGATCACAGGAAAATGTGTGTATTAGCTTAATTTTTGCTTAAGGGTATGTAAGTAGATGCGTTGTTTTTTTGTTTTTTTTTTTTTTTTTTTTTTTTTTTGACAGGCAGAGTGGACAGTTAGAGAGAGAGACAGAGAGAAAGGTCTTCCTTTTGCTGTTGGTTCACCCTCCAATGGCCGCTGTGGCTGGCAAACCGCGCTGATCCGATGGCAGGAGCCAGGTATTTATCCTAGTCTCCCATGGGGTGCAGGGCCCAAGCACTTGGGCCATCCTCCACTGCACTCCCTGGCCACAGCAGAGAGCTGGCCTGAAAGAGGGGCAACCGGGACAGAATCCGGCGCCCCAACCAGGACTAGAACCCGGTGTGCCAGGGCCACAAGGCGGAGGATTAGCCTAGTGAGCCACGGCACCGGCCTAGTAGATGCTAATACTTAACAGTAAAGAATTACTGCCGGGGCCGGGGTTGTGATGTTATGGGTTTAACTGCCACCTGCAACACCAGCATCCCATAGGGGTGCTGATTCAAGGCACAGCTGCTCCAATTCCCATCCAGCTCCCTGAGCCTGGGAAAACAGCAGAGGATGGCCCAAGTCCTTGGGCTCCTGCCCCCACGTGGAAGACCCCAGTGGAGCTCCCGGTTCTGGCCTGGCCCAGTCTTAAGCTGCTATGGTCTTTTGGGGAGTGAACCACAGAATAGACAACCTCTCACTTCTGTAACTCTGCCTTTCAAATAAATTAAAAAAAAAAAAATACTGATGATCATATTATAAAAAGGTAAGGGAATGATTTGTTCTTATAGTAATGATATTTTGTAACAGAGTAGAGACACACTCAAAATGGATGCTCTTTAACTGAAAATGTCAGTCTCAATAGCCTGCAATTTTTGAAACCTCATTCCAGATCTATTTTTATTATCCTACTTTTTTCTTTCCTTTACTCTTAAGTTGTTATATTTTATCCATTTTTGTAAACCAACCTAAGCCCTTCTAGAACAAGTGTTATAAAATACACATTAGAAATCATAATGCAGAAATAAAAAAGCAGTTTGGAGAGATCATCTCATAACCACGCACACAAAACTCCAAAGGGACTTTGTAGCAGATGGCAATGGGCATAAACTTGGTGGTTATCCCATCAGAACACCAGTTAAATTTCAAGCTCCAGGAAAGTACTTCACAGACAATAATGATCGAAATAAATCAATGGGAATCTACTGAGGAACGTAATTTTGGGCTAGCAAATACAGTAAGGTAAGGCTAGCAGATACAGTAACATACATGGAATATATGTACACATAAAGAATTTTAATCACGGTAAAAACTCACTGAAATTACACTAATGAAGCAAAGAGTAGCTCCACATAGTATTACAGCTTTTTCAATCTTTACGTGTAAATCACAGAATATATTTACTCATTACAGAAGAAACTCCAAAACAGTCTTTATTATTTATTATTTAATATTTATCAGTGTATACATAAATAACTACACAAATACATTGAAAAGTTCAGATGTATCCTATCCACTTTAAGCCTTGAAAATAGCTATCTATGTAGAAATAAGTCCATTCCCACATTACAATTTTCATTTTAAAATCAGATTTGTTTCCTAGAATGCTATGCATAAATATAAATAACAATATCAATGCCATTTGGACATAAAATGTTTTAATTTAAAAAGAATTTTCCCAGTTATGAATAAAACAATTTGTTGAAAATGAGGTAGATTATGAGTTAAAACACAGCATACATGTTGTTAATTAAGGAATGTGTACCATACATTGAGGTCCTTTCATTTTTTTTTTTTTTTAGAAAGATCCTGTTTCTAGAGCATGAAACAAATGAGGTTTCTTCTATATTAACTAGAATTTTAAAAAATACATCAATACTAGGTCAGGGGTGGGGAGACTAGGCATTAAACACCAGAAGACAAAATATCATATTCCCGTTCCTAAGCACCACAATTTATCATTTCCCAAGACAATTTTGGTTGTTTCCTCTGTAAGGCAAAAGAAGAAAAGCCAGCAAAATAAGAGTATCATTTACAGTAAGCCTACTTATCTGTCATAGCTGGGAAATCCAAGACTCTGGTTAACTGAAAACAGTGCTACACAGGTGTCAAGGTGTCTCTCCACATAAGGAAGTACCTCTGCGTATCAGCGTGTTTGTACCTGTATGTATCCTTCTACACAACCATATTTATGGGTTCCACAGAATTAGAAAAGAATACACAGCACTGAAAAATACAGTGACAACTTCATTCATTCAGCAAATACACACTGAATACAACCATATTTAAGGACCACCTCATTAAAACTTCGGCATCTAAGACATCCCAAAGGATGGGATCATTTCCCCAAAGTCGTCACGCAAGACAGGTCTGGTCAGTGGGCATTTGGTCTAGCAGCTAAGTCACTGGTTAGGATACCCACATTCCACATCAGAGTATCACAGTACCTGGACTGGACTCCCAGTTCCAATTCCTGATTCCAGCTCCTGATAATCCACACACTGGGAGGCAGCAGGTCATGGCTCAAGGAGTTGGGTTCTTGCCACCCACATGGAAGACTGGATTAAGTTCCTGGCTCCAGGCTTTGGTCCCAGCCAGGGGCCACTACAGGCATTTAGCAGCAAATGGAAACTCAACCACCCACCCTCCCTCCCTCCCTCCTCTCTGTAATAAACCAGCAGATTGGAACTCTGTCTCTGCTTCTGAAACTTTTTTTTTAATTAAAAGTTTATAGCCTAATAAGAATTTGACTTCAGTTTGCAAACTCAGAGGACTTCCAATACCTTCCCAGGGACTTCATGATGATCACTGAGGATGTCACAAAGGGAGGCAGCTTAAGTACAAAAACTCCAGTTGTGTTTACTCTGCATACTGTGTAAGTGATCACTAGGACAGACTTCTTTGTAGGAAGGGTTATCTGTAAAACCATAATTTATTATAATTTATTGGCTCTATCTTCCCCAATTTAATGTATCTCTGAAACGGCTACAACATACTGTAATTTTCAATAAGAAAAAAGGTTTCTTCCTCTAACTCACCTTTATACTCATTTGTTCCTTCCCTTTGTTTTGAAAATCATGATTCACATCTGAGAAGTCCCCTTACACAAAGTAGATCTTTAATCAAACTCAAATGTTTCACAGAATTTATTTTTGTGTGATGTTTCTGTGAAGGAAACAGGATTCCAGAAAAAGTAATCAGGATTGGAGTCAAGCCCTTTTGGACAATCGTTCTCTCTTTACTTACATGAGCGTGCATCAGGGCTCAACAGATTGTAAAAGACAGTAGCCACGGGGCCGGCTCTCTCCCTCTCCTGTGACGCAGCGGGTTAACGCACCGGCGTCCCATATGGGCGTCGGTTCTAGTCCCGGCTGTTCCTCTTCTGATCCAGCTCTCCGCTATGGCCTGGGAAAGCAGTAGAAGATGGCCCAAGTCCTTGGGCCCCTGCATCCGCGTGGGAGACCTGGAAGAAGCTCCCGGCTTCTGGCTTCGGATCGGTGCAGCTCTGGCCATTGCAGCCATCTGGGGAGTGAACCATCGGACAGAAGACCTCTCTCTCTCTCTCTGCCTCTCCTCTTTCTATGTGTAACTGTGACTTTCAAATAAATAAATAAATCTTAAAAAAAACCAGTAGCCACAGTCCATGGGGAGACAACCAGGACTTACCAAGGAATTCATTCTCAACTTTAAAACCATTGCTCATAAATAGTTAAACCCAAATTAGTTTCCTCAACACAGGTTGCTTAAATGTCACTTCACATACTTCGTTTCTTTGGGCTTTGACTGCGGAATTCCATCTGGACTGACAGAAGATAGAACTGAATGCTTCTTAGGTCGGTAGTGCTGATCCTTGGTTTTAGACCTTTCTGAAAACAACATCCTAACTGAGTAGAGCCCTTTAAGACACAATACACAAGCTCTGCCCTCAGACTGGAATACACTACAGCTTTCATCTGTCCAGACACAACAAATACAGACAGGTAAGTGGGAAGGAAAGAAGCAAGAAGTAGGAGCGCTCTTCATTGGCACACAGAAACCAGCAGAAACGTGGGGCAGTCCAAGGGGGTGTGCATGCTAAAATGTGAGGTGACCCACACAGCTGAGCAAAGCAGGAGACTCCCAGGCCCTCTCTTGCTCTCTTCCCCTTCCAGGACAGGGATATAGAAGAGCCCTAAGTGCTTGGAATAAAGACAGCCCCTCTCCCAGCTGGAGTTATTAGAGACCTATGTCAACTAGAGGAGACCACTCCTCAAATAGGAGTCCAGTGAGACCCAAAACCCTGGGTGCTGCCCTCCTCTCACCCCTTGCTCTATGCCTACAGCCTTGAGAACACCAGGGAAGAAATCCATCACACTTCTTGGCACCTTAACTGCAGATACGGTGAGAAGCTCAGACTCCCCGGGGGACTCTTCCACTGCTTCCCCAGACCCTACCTTCATCAATCCGTCCTGCCTGCAAGCCTCCTCCTGTGCTCTCTGGAACCTCCAGGCTGGTCACCAACACCTAGACCGTCCTCTTCTTGGCAGGCTCGCTCCATCTAACTCTACACCTGACTTTTCCCTAAGGATGACCCTTGCCCCAAGCCCTCTTACATAGAGGCTCCTTTTACCCCCCAATCCCTGCACTTCACTCACTGCCTTCCACCACACTCTAATATTTTTTTTTTAAAGATTTTATTTATTTACTTGAGAGGTAGAGTTAGAGAGTAAGAGGGAGAAACAGAGAGAAAGGTCTTCCTTCTACCGGTTCACTTCCCAAATGGCTGCAACAGTTGGAGCTGAGCCAGGAGCCAGGGACGACTTCTGGGTCTCCCACATGGGTGCAGGGGCCCAAAGACTTGGACCACCTTCTACTGCTTTCCCAAGCCACAGCAGAGAGCTGGGTTGGAAGAGCAGCCAGGGCTAG